>NW_028270171.1:18936248-19236248 GCF_037043375.1 Chiloscyllium plagiosum | reverse complement strand
TACAGTACTGGGAAAGTCAAAGGCAAACTGGATGGTCAGTGGTCTTTCTTCCTCTTGTTTGTAAGGCAGCTCTGTTGCTGAAGCAGTCTCTGTGCCGTATGGGTTTTTTAAGTGGCTGCAGTTGTTCCCTGCTCCTGGAGGGCAGAAGCTTCTCCAATCTGTTTGCATTTCATGGGTGTGATGCAACTATCTGCAGGATTAATAGATCTGACAAAAAAATTAGGACGACCAGAGGTACAAGGCTCTCATTTGCACAGATAATCTTCCTTGGCTGCAAGGAGATAAGGGATTCTAGGAGACACTTCATGGAACAGCTAATGAGAAATTTAATTGCATTCCATATTCCTTGATTTAATGCAGATTGTGTAAGTGCTTCTTTTCTTTGATAATTTCATCACATAACAGTATAAGAGAGATGAGCTGGAGTAGTCTATTCAGCCCTTTGAGCCGACTCCACCATTCAAGATCTCAATTCAAGCTTTCCATACTCTTTCTATCTCCCTAAATTGTCTTCGTATCCAAGAATCTATCAACCTCTGTTTTGTAATACTTGATGCCCTAGCTAGAGGAGAAAATTCCTCTAGCTAGGGCATCCTCTAGCTAGAAGTAGCCCATTCAGCCCATTGGGTCTGCTCTGCCATTTAATGAGAACTTGGTTAATATGATAATCCTCAACTCCACCTCCTGCCTAGATTCTATTTGAGTAAGGAATCTCTCTCAAGGAGAATCAGGGCCCAGACAGCCAAAGGAATATATGCCAAACATACCTTTGGCACCAAGGTAGAATGGCTACTCATTATACTGCCTATCAACACTGCCTCAGTCTCCACAATTGTTAAAGTCAGGCCTCCACCCGGCTGTTCTGCCCCATTAGTGAACCATCATTGTAAAAGTAAAATGCATCAAAGTTGCCCAAACTTACATGGCTTTAACTTGCTTCCGGCAGGGCACTGTGTTTCTCATGCACGTTCCACTCAGTGAGTCGACATCCTCCACGATGACAAATGGCGCTTCCTCCAGCGTGACGATGCTCAAGTGGTCATCCTCCTCCTCCGACTCTGAGAACAAGTAGTACCGGGGCCAAACGTGGTACTTCATGGTCAACCTCTTTGCTTCCCATTTCCCGACCTGGAGAGAAGCAAACATGGACTGATGAGCAAAACAACAGGCAAATAAGCAGCACCCAAGTGAGGGCACATGGTAAATGGTGGTCACCAGAATCACCGGCTGGTCAGTTGAGTCTCATATGGTGTTCCCAATGAGACTCATTCTTTGGCTAGACCTGTAATTGTGCAGTTTGAAATTACAGTTTTGTATATTATTCATCCAGTAATTTAACAACATTACCATGCCCTGAGCCATTAATGGTCAGAGAATCATGCCAGATGTGGCATTGCAGGAAAAGATGTCCCACTGGGATATAGCACATTCAGAATCCTGTCGCATTTGTGTCATTTTGAGGCTCAGAATCATAGAATCTCTACAGTGTGGAAGCAGGCTATTTGGCCCATTAAGTATGCACTGACCCTTCAAAGAACATTTCACCCAAGCCCACCACCACCCACAAAACCCAACCCTATTCCCGTAACACTGCATTTCCCATGGCTAACCCACACATCCTTGGACACCAATGGGAAATTTAGCATGGCCAGTCCACCTAACCTACACATCTTTGGACTTTGGGAGGAAACCAGAGCACCCGGTAGAAACGTAGGCAGACATGGGGAGAAGGTGCAAACTCCTCACAGACTGCTTCCCAAGGCTGGAATCCAACCTGGATCTCTGGGGCCATGAGGAGGCAGTGCTGGCCTCTGAACCACTGGGCCACCCTGTCGCATTTGGCATGTCACATGAAACTTTCCGTGGTACATTAATGAAAATATGTTAAAGGAAGGTCCATCTGAACTCTGATTGACCCACAGCTTTGCAGCAGAAAGAAAATTGTTGTAAAGACTCAGCAGGTCAGACAGCATGAGGGAAGGTGAGACTTTCAGTTTTTTACCAGAACTGGCAGTCACTGCAAACATTTGGAAGACGTTTATTTGTACAGAGGGTGAGAAACCTATAAATGTCAATAGTATTAGACAGGGTAAATGCAGGAATGATGTTCTTAAGGCCCAGGGAGCCCAAAACCAGGGGTCACTGTCTAAGGATGTAGGGTAGGCCATTGAGGACTGAGATGAGGAGAAATTTCTTCACCCAAAGTCATAGAATCGTAGAGTTGTACAGCATGGAAACAGATCCTTCAGTCCAACTTGACAATGACAATCAGATATCCTAAATTAATCTAGTCCCATTTGACAGCCTTTGGCCCATATCCCTCTAAATCTTTCCTATTCATATACTCATCCAGGTGCCTTTTAAATATTGCAATTGTACTAGCTTCCACCACTTCCTCTGGCAACTCATTCCATACATGCACCACCCTCTGCATGAAAAATGCCCCTCAGGTCCTTTTTTAAATCCTATCCCTTTCACTTAAAACTATGCTCTCTATTCCTGATGAAGAACTTATGCCCAAAATGTTGATTCTCCTGCTCCTCGGATGCTGCCTGATCTGCTGTGCTTTTCCAGCACCACACTCTTGGCCCTATGCCCTCTAGTACTAGACTCCCCCATCTTGGGAAAAAGACTTTATTATATAAACCTCTATAAGATAACCTCTCAGTCTCTAAAACTGCAGGGAAATAAGCCCCAGCCTATTTAGCCTCCCCTAAAACTCAAACCCTCCAACCCTGGCAACATCCTGCTAAATCTTTTTTGCACCCTTTCAAATTTAACAACGAGTTTCCTCTATTATGCAGGTCAGAATTGAATGCAGTTTTCCAAAGGTGGCCTAACTAATGTCCTGTACAGCCACAATATGATCACCCAACTCCTATACTCAATGCACTGACCAATAAGGCATGCGTACCAAATGTCTTCTTCACCATCCTGTCTACCTGCGATTCCACTTTCAAGGAATTATGAACCTGCACAAACCTGTTGCTTTGTTCAGCAGCACTCCCCAGGACCTTACCATTTTAAGTGTAGAAGTCCTATCCTGGTTTGCCTTTCCAAAATGAAACACCTTACATTTATCTAAATTAAATTCCATCTGCCACTGACTCTGTGGAATTATCTGCCACAAGAAACAGTTGAGGCCAAAACGTTGAATATTTTTGAGAAGGAGTTAGATATAGTCCTTAGGGCTGGAGGGATCAAAGGATATGAAATGAAAGTGGGAACAGGGGACTGGGTTAGATGATCAGCCACAGTCATACTGAATGGAAAATTTGGCTCAAACGGATGAACGGTCTATTCCTGCTATTATTTTCTATGTTTCTATGTTAAAATCACACAGGATGCTTTAAGACACATGGCCATTGAAAAAAATTAGGCCGGGCAAGAAACAAAAACAAAATTATATGAAGAAGTATTTGGAAAGGGATTAATGTAGACAGCTCCAGCTGAAGAGGCAGTAATAGAACAGAGTCGAGAGAGTGGTGCTGGAAAAGCACAGCAGGTCAGGCAGCATCCAAGGAGCAGGAAAATCGACATTTCGGACAAAAGCCCTTCAAGCCGGAAATGTTGATTTTCCTGCTCCTCAGATGCTGCTTCATCTGCTGTACTTTTCCAGCACCACACTCTCGACTCTGATCTCCAGCATCTGCAGACCTCACTTTTGCCCAGTAATAGAACAGGTACAGTGGGCTGAATGGCCTCTCCTTGGACTTATTTGAGTTTTGATTGTAATGCCTCAAAGTGAGTGTGAGCTGCCAAAAAGAACAACAGTTCTGCACACAATACATTTCCATTAAAAAGTGTAATTTAATCCATATTTGTTGCACTGGTTGAGGGATCAATGCTGAATAGACATCCTCTCCCACCCTTGCAATTTGAAAATTGCCATAATATCTTTATTATATATCTGGACAGGTAAACAGAACCTCAAATTAGTATCACAACTGACTTAGAGGATTGTAGAGAGTCAAGTTATGAGGATAGCATGCATAAGTGTGACTTCCATTCTTTTTGAGTTTAGAAGATTGAAGGGTGACCTGATGGAGGTGGACCAGAAACGTTCACCGGTTTGACATCTCTCTGCAGATGCGTTGCATGTGGAAACCATCATTCAGAAAACAACTCATATATATGGCTGTTTAAAAGTCTCACACAAGGTCTTTATACATCAGCACAGATCTGAGTCAGTTAGTTATTGACTAACGAGCTGTCAAGCTCACCCATTTAGATGAGTATTTAACAGATTGGCATTTGGGAAGTTGTAAAGGTTCTCGTTAATTTATCTTACGTCTGCATTGTGTATGGAGATGATGCAACTAATCATCTCAATGATCAGTATCTTATTTAATAAACACTCCAACCCACAATAAAGTCTTGTTTCTATTCTGGAAATGCTTCCAAAAAATAACCACTTGATTAAAACAATCAACCTGGCGGCATTTAATTGGCATGAAATGTTATTGCAGCTACCCACTCTGAATGTGCTGGTGTTTAGAAGGATAAAAAGCAATTTAAAGGGTCTTCACGGGGTGGCTGTGATGAGGTCATTTTCACTGGTGGGAGAATCTAGATCTAGGGGTCATTGTTTAAAAATTAGACGCTGTTCATTTTAAACAAAGTTCAGGAGAATTTTAAAAATTCTCCTTAACTTTGTTTAAAATGAACGGCATCTAATTTTTAAACAATGAAGCTTTGGAATTCTCTTCCTCAAAAGTGAGTGAAAGCAGAGTCTTTGAATACAATTTTAGGCAAAGGCAATAGATTCTGGCTATGCAAAGGGGTGAAATGTTATCTGGCAGAGACAGGAGTTATAGAATCATACAGACAGAAACAGACCCTTCAGTTCAACCAGTCCATGCCGAACATAACCCCAAATCAAACTAGACCCCAGCTGCCTGCTCCTGGCCCATATCCCGCCAAACCTTTCCAATTCATGTACTTATCCAGATACCTATTAAATATTGTGATGATACCCACATCTACCACTTCTTCAGGAAGTTCATTCCACGTGTGAAGCACCTTCTGTGTAAAACATTTGCCCCGTGTGAAGTAATCAGATCAGATGTGATCTTATTGAATGGGTGGGGTAGGTATGAGGGGTCGAATGGTCTACTTATGAACCTTATAACGTGGTGAAGGTGGCAGGGGAGGGAGTGCAGTTTAAGGTATGCACAGTCCAAGATTTTATAAATAGAGGTATAGAGTACAAACAGGAAAGCTATGGTGAGTCTCTATGAAACTTTGGTCTGGCCTTAACTGGAATATCATGTCCAATTCTGGGCACCACAATTTGGGAAGAATGTGACTGTGTTTGAGAGATGACAGAAAAGATTTACGAGGATCATACTGGGTCTGAGAGATTTCAGTTACATGGATACTTTGGCAAAGCCAGGAACTGTGCTTCTAAAGAACAGAAGGTTGAGACAAGATTTGGCAAGATTTGATATTATCATGAGGAAAGTGGATAGATTGGAGAAATAGAAACTGTTCTGATTGGCAGCAGAGTCTAAAATCAGATAGCACTGGCTCGAAGTGCTTGACAAAAGAAGGAGAGACATTTATTTTTTGCAGTGAGTGGTTAGGATCTGGAATGTGTCATCTGGGAATGTGGAAGAGGAAGATTCAGCCATGGCTTTTAAGACGAATTGGGTGATTACCCAAGGAGAAAAGATTCTCAGAGCCATGGGCAAGTGAGATGAGATGAGGTGCTCTTGCAGAGAGCTTGGAGCAGATACGCCAGATCAAAAGTCTTCCTTTTGTGCTCTATTCAAACTATGGCACTGTGTTGCTGTGGCACGTGGATGCCAAACTAAAAGTCAACATGAAACAAACCGGGCTGGAAATATTATCATAAAATCCATATAGTGTGGAAGCAGTCCATTCAGTCCATCAAGTCCACCCTCCAAAGAGTACCCCACCTAGATCCATAATTCCCGTTGCTAATCCACCTAACCTGATCATCCCTGAACACTATGGGCAATTTCCCATGGCCAATCCTCCTAAATTGCACATCTTTGGACTGTGGGAGGAAACCGCAGCACCCTAAGGAAACCCACACAGACACAGGGAGAATATGCAACTTCACACAGACAGTCACCCAAGGGTGAAATCAAACCCAGGTCCCTTGCGCTCTGAGGCAGCAGTGCTAACTACTGAGCGACTGTACCACACTGTTAGCACTGTTTCTCATTCAATAGACACATTGCCGGAACTTGCTGATTTTATTTCAAGCTGACGTGAGGTGAAGTGACTAAATATTCAGTTAAAATGATGGGTTCACTGGAGGATTGCAAGTGGAAAGCTGCATTAGTTTCGGGTGATGCTGACAGGAAGAGCAGGAGGGATTATACAACAATCATGAAGATTTTCAATTATAACTATGGATAGGGTCATTCCTCAGCAACTTGTATTTGCTGTTAGTGGCTAAGCTGGTGGGTGCATAGGATAGACTGGACAAATTGTGCACTTTTGCTGCATTATTATGTCAAAGAATTTCACACAACACAAATGCATGCAGTAAATATTCCTTGCAAAGAAAGCCCCCTGAACGTCTTTACCTTCTCCCAAACTCGCTCTTTGTTGAGTAAGATAATAACTAATTTGGGATGCATCTGGTACCCGTCTTCACTGAAGGAAAGGTTTCTTCCCTCGAAGCTTACATTCATAAGGTATCTGCAAAAAATAGAAGAGAAGCTGGAGATTAATGTCGAGAATGCGGAGTTGCCTCTGTTTATTGTCAGTCATCACTAGGTGCTTAACAAAGCACTACAATTAGAAGCTCTGAAAAGAAACCATTACTCAATAGAGAAACCTGTGGGTTGGTTCTTCTTAAGGTTTATACTTGCAGTTAGCATTCACTGCCTGACTGTGTGATGCTATTTTCAGGGCATTCAAGAGCCAACTGTATTCAGTAATCTCCAAATCGACATGCTCAAATGTGCAAGGTTGAATATGCATCAATTATTATAGCACCTGCCTTTAGTGGCACCATAGGTTAGACAGTGGCCTGCCACACACAACTAAAACTTGCATTTGTATTGCGTCTGGGATGTAGAATATAAACAATCGGGAGGCGTTTTGCAGAGGAGTAGTCAGACAGAGAAATTGACACTGGACAAAGGGAGGAGGCGTTGCGAGATGTGGTCAAAAGATGGTCAGAAAAGTGGATTATAAGGAAGATTTTAAAAGGATGAGAGGGAAGTGGAGAGGCAAAGAGATTTACTGAGAGAATTACAAGGTAATGTTATGCATAACTTGCCAACCTGGAAAATTCACACATGATGACAATCTCCACATAGTTAAAAGCTCAAAATTAATAAAAGGAGGCCTGTGATTCTAGTCCCTCCACTCCACCTTTACAGGGGCTACGCTCAATTGCACATTAGTCCATGCTTAAGGAGCAGAGCACGACAATATAATCCATTTTCTGTGACAGGGTCAAAAGGCTTCATCCTTTTCAATGATACTTGAGACTCAAAACATAGAATGCAGAAAGGCACAAGCTTCCAGTAACCATAACTGCAGCTATTCCCAAAACTTTCCATCTTTTGAATTATGGAGAAATCGAAATTACACCAAATTGTAATCTGGGGATATAGTTTAAAAATTATACTGAGTGCTGTGCAGATACAGAAATGAGCATCAAGAGAACATGATCCAGGAGTTATATTAAACAGCAGGTAAAAAGAACAAATCAATGTGTTCAACAGTGGCCCTACACCATCTGAACTCGTATCACAAGTTTGATTTTCCAAATATTGCTACTTGTGCTATGCACTGAAGAACGTATCTGTAAATAAATTTCCTGTAGTTGATGGAATATTCAAATATTGCCTCCTCATATAAAATAATTAAACCCTAACAAATGGCAGATACACTGAGGAAGATTATAGTGCTGGAATATAGTGCTGAAACAATTACAGAACAACAGGAATAGGAATAGGTCATTCAGTCCATCAAGCCTACCCCATCATTCCCGATCTTCACTGGTCAAACACTTTAATACCTTTAACCCATCCCGTTACTACAACCCTGTACAATAGAAACACAGAAACAGGAGTAGGCCATTCAGCCCATTGAAGGAACAAATGTCTCAGAAAGAAAGCAAACATTATTTCTTTATATCCTTACAGATATGACCAGATTGCAGTCAACTTGGGAAAGGAATCGAGTGAATCATCCCATTTCAAGAAATTAGGTGATTCCCTGACAAATGACCAAGTTGTTCCCTGTGTTGAAGGGTTTGACTTTCATGGGATACAAGTTAGGACTGAGAAAGGTTGAAAGGGAGACTCACACAGAATTTTCCTGCCTCATAATTTACAGTGACAGAGAAAGACTTGTATTCAAAATTATGTTTTCCACAGATTTTGAATGTACCTAATACTTTCCAGTCAACACGAAATGTAACAGGCAATTGGCACTTACAAAGCTTTCACAGATAGTAAAATTATTGTCTCCTGTTAACCAGTCGATTGAGGGATAAAAAATCATCAGGACACAGGTCTAACTCTCCTGCAATTGTAGAATGGGATCTGTACAGCCCACCTGAGAAGGCAGAAGATTTAATGTTTCATTCAAGTGGCTGCTACCTCTAACAGTGTAGTACTCCCTCAGTGCAGCAGTCAGTGTGTCAGCCTGGATTTTGTCCTCAGATTCTGGTTTGAGGTTAGAAGCCCCCAACTTTCTGATTCAGTTGAGAATGCACTGAGCCACCATTAATGTCCATGTAATACACAGCACTTTTGACATGGAAAAGTGCTCCCAAAGTACAAAGCTGTGGACGGAGAAATTATGGAAGTTCCATGAAGCAGTCATTGCCACTGAGAATCTCCTTGGGGTATCTTTTGACTTCATCAATGGAATGAGCTAGGTTTGGGCACACAGCCAATCTCCAACCTATCTGAACTTATGCCCAATGAAGACTGGAGAGTAAACTCACATATCTGACCTGAATCCAACCCAACCCATTCTCCCGGAGTGATTCAGGTTACAATTTACTACTACAAGTTCTGTTCTCTTGTGTCTCTGTGCAGAGTGTGGCTCAGTGGCTCAGTGGTTAGCTCCGCTGCCTTGCAGCACTAGGGACCTGGGTTCGATTCCAGCCTCAGGTAACTGTCTGCGTGAGTTTGCACATTCTCCCTGTGTCTGTGTGGGTTTCCTCCGGGTGCTCCCATTTCCTTCCACAGTCCAAAGATGTGCGGGTCAGGTGAATTGGCCATGCTAAATTGCCCATAGTCACAGGTGCATTAGTAGGCAGTAGGCGAATGGGTCTGGATGGGTTACTCTCTGGAGTGTTGGTGTGAACTTGTTGGAATCTAATCTACCTCTGGGCCAGAAACTCAGAGTTCAATACCTGGTTCAGGACTTCATAGCTATGGAACACACTTCATAACACAGCCAAAAAGATTTCTTATCAATCTGTAAATCCTTTGGCTGGCTGTAAGTGCAGGAGATTTCTTTGTCATCCAGAAATGTGTGGTAGTCACAGCACAACAGCGTCCCTATGTTAGTAAGCATCACCTTCATTCTAAGGGACTACCACACACATATTCCATTTCACTCCAGGGGTCTGAAAAGAGGTAGACAGCAAAATCACTGATGTGTTGGTTATAATAAAACTCATTTGATTCAGGGAAGGTTCCTTTAAATCAGAAAATTGCTGATGTAACTCCTCATTCAAAAATGGAGGGATGTAAAGTAGGATGCAGGCCAGTAAACCTAACATCCGTCACAGCTAAAATGTTAGAAGCTATTATTAAAGGCATTATGGCAGAGAACTTGAAAAAATTCAAGGTAATCAGGCAGATTCAACATTATTTTGTCAAAGGGAAATCATGTTTGACTAATTTATTGGAGTTCTTCGAAGAATTAACTTGTGATGTAGACAAAGGGGAACTAGTGGACTTTTTAAAAAACTCATTCATGGGATGAGGATATTGCTGGCTAGGTCAGCACTCATTGCCCAGAGGGCAGTTAAGAGTCAACCACATTGCTGTGGGTCTGGTGTCACATGTAGTCCAGATCAGGTAAGGATGGCAGCTTCCTTCCCTAAAGGACATTAGTGAACTAGATGGGTTGTTCCTGACAGTCTACAATGGATTCATTAGACTCTTAATTCCAGATATTTATTGAATTCAAATTCCGCCATCTGCCATGGCAGGATTAGAACATTACTTGGGTCTCTGGATTAACAGTCCAGCAATAACATCAAGGCCATCACCTCCCCTTATTGTATTTAGATTTCCAGAAGGCATTTGATAAGGTGCTAGGTAAAGGTTATTGTGGAAAGTAAGAACTCATGGTGTTGGGATAATATGGCTAAGGGAAGTAGACTGACAGGATGTCATGGGTGCTGGGACCTCAACTCTTTACAATGTATATCAATTACTTGGATGAAGGGATCAAAGGTATGGTGACTAAATTTGCTGATGACACAAAATAGATAGAAAAGTGAGTTGGGAAGAGGGCATCAGCAGCCTACAAATGCATATAGGTAGGTTAAGTGAGTGGCAAGGATTGAGCAAATGAGTGCGATGGGAAAGTGTGTGAAATTGTCTATTTTGACAGAATTGATAAATAAGGTGGTTTAGCATTCTTGCCTTCATTGCTCAGACCTTTAAGTACAGAAATTGGGACGTTATGTTGAGATTGTACAGGATGTTGGTGAGGCCCCTTCTGACATACTGGTTGCCCTGTTATAGCAAGGATATTAAGCTAGAGAGGGTTCAGAAAAGATTTTCCAGGAAGTTGCTGAGTATGGAGAGTTTGGGTTATAAGGAGACATTGGATAGGCGGGAACATTTTTCACTGGAGTGTCTAGAGGTTTATAAAATCATGAGGAGTATAGATAAGGTGAGTGACAGGTGTCTTTTCCCTAAGGTGGTGGATTTCAAGACTAGGGGGCATATTTTTAAGGTGAGAGGAGAATGATTTAAAAAAGACATGCATGGCAATTGTTTTACGCAGAGTGGTTTATGTGTGGAATGAACTTCCAGAAAAATATGTTGGATGCAACTAAAGTTACAACATTTAAAAGACATTTGGATAAGTACATGAATAAGGAATGTTTGAAGGGAAATGGACCAGTGCAGGCAGGTGGAACTAGTTTAGTTTGGGATTATGGTTGGAATGGACTGGTTGGACCAAAGGGTCTGTTTCCGTGCTGTATGACTCTATGACTATATGTTATGTCCTTTTGTCAGCTTATGGACACAATATAAATGAATTTCTGGGCATGAGGTTCTGTATCCAATTTGCATGATTACGGGAATATTGATATACCAGTCACTGCTTTTGGAGTAAAGAAATGTCTTATGGTATGCTTAAAGATCCTTGCAGCAATCTGGACACTTCCTTTAGCACAATGGAATCTGAATTGCTTACCAACAGATCCCATAAGAAAAGTTTGTCTCCAAAGAGAATCATCAGATGCAGTTTGATGTGTTTTCAGAAGGAGGTAGAGTTGAGGTCGGGGTAAGGAAAGGAACTGGATTGCATTTACATAGCACTGAGGGAGGGAGGTACAGTTCAAGCTATACAGGCCAGAGGGTTGTTGTAGACATTGATGTTACTGCAAGTTATAGTGAAGAAGGGTAACTTTAACTGAGTATGGAGCAAGGAGATGGCAATTCAGCTCATTGGAGATGACTTAGGGAAGAAACATTGAGATTAATCAAGATGAGGTAAGGAGCAGAAGTTTGAGATTCTTGAGGTTGGACTAGACAGGAGAGATTGAGTTTATTAGGAATTAGATAAAAATAGGGTGTTGTTGCTCTTGGGATGGGGTAAGGGGGAGGCACTGAGGTTATTAAGAATGAAAGTTTTGGGTTATAGAGGATGGGGTAGGAATGAGGGGTCGAATTATATAGAAAAGAAATGGCAAAATGTGACTGATTCATCAGACTGGATACTCATTGAATCAATTGGTTCTGGTGTGAACCTAAAACATCTTAAGAGGCAGTCCAAGTGAAATTTGTTATTTTTAATCATTTTCTGATCTGTGATTCACAAATTAACAACTGACAGGCTTAAATTTCAAAATGCAGAGAGCCCTTTCTTTTCTCCCTCCAGACAAAGCAAATGCAGTTAGCAATAAAATTACTGATATATTCTAATTAAATCTTTATTTTTAAATTCCCTGGCATCAAAGACTTCGCATGCTGACTCAGACCCGCACATATCATGGTGACATCACATGTTTTAGTTGGCCAAATATTTACCTGTGTGGCTGACCGAGGCAGAACATGTTATTCCCTTGGGAATTCTGCACTGACAGAGATTTATATCCCCACTTGAAGCAAATAATTACTTACAAGGCAGTCTCTACCTAACCTCCAAATCGGTAGGAAAAATAAAGCTCATTAGCTTCAACTAATCTATCTACTTCAGGTAATAGCTTTTCTTCTTTTAGACACAGTTAGGTACAGGTCAATATTTAGTAATTTACATCTCTAGAGATCTTATTGTCAGCTTTTTTTTTTGGTGGTATTATTTTGATGGTGACAGTACTTGTTTAAGCCAATGCCAATGCTAAATCAGCAGACAATAAAACATGCATCAAATTTTCCAGCACTAACATTCCAAAAAGTGGCAAACAAGAGTTACGGTGGCTGCAGTTCTAACATCATCCATAAGAAGGTTTTTGCCACTGTTTCCCTGTTATTTACTATCTATGCTACTTAACTCTGTGATCTGCCTGTCTTGCTCACAAGGCAAAGCTTTTCACTGTGCCTCGGTACATGTGACAATAAATTCAATTCAATTCAATTCAATTCAATTCAATTCAATTCAATTCCATTCAATTCAATTCATTAGAAAGGATGATTTAGAGGTGCCAGTGTTGGGCTGGGGTGGACAAAGTTAAAAATCACACAACATCAGGTTATAGTCCAACAGGTTTATTTGGAAGCACTTTCAGAGCATTGCTGATGAACCACCTGATGAAGGAGCAGTGCTCCTAAAGCTAGTGCTTCCAAATAAACCTGTTGGACTATAATCAGGTGTTGTGTGATTTTTAAGAAAGGATGAAGTAAAGTTTGTTCTGCTTTAATAATGAACATCACACACTTAGCAGAAAGAACTCAGATGCTTATCTCTGAATGACAGCACAGATCCCATGAGTGATGAAGAGTATGCTTCCAAATGAGGTGAGTATTGTTCCACCCAACAGAGAATAAAACTGTTGCTTCCGCTGGGAAAATGACGCTGTTAATCCTGGTAGAAAACAGCTCTGTTATTCCCAGTGAAGAAAGCAGTTGCTCCCAATAGGGAAGAGCAGAGTTACACTACTGGGAAAGAGCAATATCACGCCCAAAGGAGAACAACTGTCAGCTACAAGGAGTTCAGTTTGTTTTAGTAACACTCAGTGGGTCTGACTCCAACTTTGGAGAGAAAACAGAGTGAACATTTTGAGTCTAGATCCTTCTTCAGCACCTTGGAAAATGCAGTATTCATGCTGATGATAGGCTGGGGAGGAGTGATAGATAGATGGAGACCAGAAAGAGAGGGAAAAAAAGTACCTTGCAAAAGGCAGGCACAGCTTACTTTAGTGCTGTCGTTCATGAATATTGATTAAGTGTAGTGTATCTGCAGTGAATTTATCTCAATCTTATATAATGTCAATTATATTGCTGCATCAAAAACTGGGTAAATTCATGAAGGAAGATTGTAAACTCATACAAAATGTATTCATTTTTCCATGACAACACTATGTATCACATCCCTGCATAGCAACAGTAAGTTCCAATTTTATTTTTCATTCATTGCTGAGATGAAATTTGTCTTGATTTCAAATCCTCCAACTGAAGAGGATACATTTTGACATTCTTCAGTAGTATACAATGAATGATAACAAATCAGAAACCCGTTTTACATTTTGCCTGATTTTTACTTCACTTGACGTCGAGAGGTAGTTTCTGGAAAATCTTGAGATGACAAAGGCCTGGCTCATTTCTGAAACCACTTTTGCAAGAGTGAAACCACTTTCAACCAATATTCAGCTCCTAATTAACATCTCTAAGGAGCCTAAAAATGAAGGTCATCAAAACTGAATATAGCACTGACCAGAATGTTCATGATTTTGCAGTTGGGCTGGGCCACTGGCCATACACTCAGTAAACTGAAGCAAAAACTGTCATTCTCCACTCTTACAAATTCCTTCTGTGCTATTTATTACTCAGAGCAGATCCATGCATTCTGGAATCCCAACTGAAAACTTGCAGACTGTTTAGAGTGGGATTTTTCAGAATTAAACACCCTTGAAGTTATGGAAAGGTTTATGGAGCACAAACTCTCAAATTAGTGCATCCAGACTACCCTTAGATTATCAACCTCTGAGATTAGCGTAGCCTCATTGCTGCATTCTCATTAGCACACAGTCAAATTGTTAGATTGTAAAACTGGTGCACTCTCAAATTGCACTTTCATATTGGTTCATTCTTATTAGTACCATTCACAATTGTTCAAATCTAAATGGATATAGTCAGCATGGTGCACTCTTAAAAGTGGTGCACTTTCAGACTGCGCACCCTTAAATTGATGCATGCTCATACCACACACCCTCAAATCGGTGTATCTTCATACTGCACACCCCAACTTGGTACACCTTTATACTGTGCAGACTCAACATGGTACACCTTCATACTGTGCACCCTCGAACCAGTATACCCTCATACTTGCGCATCCTTATTAGGTGCGTGCTCAGATAGAGCAACCTAACACCAGTGAACTACTAGAAAGTTCTACTCTCATTTGAACATTTCCAGACTGTTAAACTTACTACTGGACACACTCTCAATAGAAGATTATCAATTGCTGCACTCTCATTGATACAAACTATGATTGGACTACTTTTGGAATAGTACACTCAAAAGATGTTCTCATTTGTATATTCATTTAGTTACATTTCAAGATTGGTGAAATTTCATCAGTGCATTTTCTCACTTTTACCACATTGTTTTATATTCACACGTGTTCTGTTAGATTTGTACACTTTCAAACTGAGGCAGTCCCATTGGTATATGCTGCAATTGGTGCACTCAGATGAGTTTCATGGTGCATTCTTAGATTGTTACATGTAGATTCACGCAATCTTGGTTTTGCATTTTCTAAAATTGATGGAATTCCATTGGTACATCTTGGATTAATTTTCATGAGTGTACAAGCACACAGACACACAGAGTTTTTGGTGCACAAACAAGTTGAATCACCCATTTTTACACTCTTATATTGAATGATCATCATTGAGCACTCTCAGAGGAGTATTTTCTCATTTGTCCACACACAGATTCAACGTTGGGATCGCTTTACATATTCAAAGTGGTAAGCTCTCATTGTTACAAACTGAGTTTGTTATACTTGGGTTGGGCCATTCTCAGAGTGGTACATTATTCAACTGGTGCAACCTCAGCTTGTTAAATTTATCAGTACTCTCTAAATCAGATGATTATACTGCTAGTTTGCTGCACTGTCACTGATATAAAATAAAATTATTGGATACAGATTGGAATGGCACACTCTCAAGTGATTATACTACCAAAATGGTTCACTCTCACTGGGTACATCCTCAAACTATTAAACTTTCACTGGTACATGCTGAAATTCGGTTACTCTCAAATTGACACTGTCGTTGGTATTTTTTCAGAGTGTTACACTGCAAGATTGGTGCAATTCCATTGTTCTGCTCTCATATTGCTGTCCTGATGAAGGGCTTTTGCCAAAACATTGACTTTCCTGCTCCTCTGATGCTGCCTGACCTGCTGTGCTTTTCCAGCACCACTCTAATCTAGACTCTGGTTTCCAACATCTGCAGTCCTCACTTTTTCCTAGTCAGACAAATTGGGTTTGTTCTTGTTGATACATGTTCAGATTTGCACACAATAGATTGGAAAACTTTCATTGTTATATTATAATTATCATTGGTACACTGTTAGATTGTTACACTCACAGGTACACTCTCGGATTGGAGCACACTCAGTGGAACATGGAAATTAGTGCATCTCAGAATGGATTGTTCTAAATAGTAGATGCTCAGATTACTGCACTCAGCTTGTCACCCTCATTGGTATACTCAACTGGTATACACACACATTGAAACACTGTAGGATTGGTGTAAAATCATACATTTACTCTCTGATTGATGCAGATTAGCACACTCTTGTCATTACACTCTCATATCGGTGCAAACTCAATTTAGTGAACGCATATACTGAATTGGTACATTCACTGATTGTGTACAGAGTGATTGCACACTGTTATTAGTAGACTCGTTGACACATTCTCAGATGTTTGAACTGTTAGATGGGTGTCTTTTTAATCATGTACTCTGATTGTAGGGGACTAACTGGTATGCACCCAGGTTGTTAAATTGCCATATTGGTGTACATTCAATTAATTGGTGTGGCATGCATTTGTGCAAACTCATTAATATATTATCAAATGGGACATGTTCAGATTGTTCCAATTTTATTGATATACAGTACTTTCATATTGTTGCAGTGCCAGTCTGACACACTCTCAATGCCCCATTCTCAGACTGACACACTATCAGATTGACATACTCCCAAATTGGGTAGCTCTTGGATTGGTACACTCTTAGTGGTACACTGAGATTGAAGTGAACAGAAATGGATACACACTCAGATTGATGCACTGTCATTGGTACTGTCTCAGAATATTACAAAAAAAAATTACATGCCTGGCAGTACACTCTCAGACTTGTGTACTTCTAGATTGCTGTATTCACAGATTAATGCACACACAGGCTTTGGTAAATGAGTATTTGTTATACCTTGGATTTAGAACACTGTCAATGGTACACTCACATTTTGTCATCTCACTGGTATATTGGCAGAAAGTTCTCATGCTAATTTGGTGCCCTGTCAGTGATATTTTTTTTAGACTGATGCACACTCAGATTAACATAATCTCAATTTGACACCTTCTGATTTGTACGCTCTCCAGTAATGCACTCCTGGATTGGCACACTCTGAGACTGGTACACACTCATTGGTACACTCTCCAATATTTGCGTGCATTGCCAAAATCTTGCTGGTCTACTATCAAATTGGTACACTCTTTGGCAGACTGTTAGATTGTTACACTCCATACTTTCAGATTGTTTCACTCGAAAATGAGCACATTCAAAGATTGGTACATGCTCACTGGTACACAGATTGGTATGCCATGATTGGTCCATATTTAATGGTTTGTTGTCATTGCTGTACTCTGATTGGTAAACATGAATTGGCAAATACTTGAATTGTTGAACTGATAGGCTGGTGCAGTCTCATTGGTTCATTCACAGATTGATGTACTGTTTGATTGGTGCACATTTATTGGTCCACTTTCAGATTGGTTAATAATTAAAATGGTTCTCATCATTGGATTGGTACATACTCAGATTCTCACACTTTCAGTTTTGGTACTGAACACCCATTGGTAGGTTCTCAGATTTTTACACCTAGGTTGCTACCTCTGTATTGGTACACTGTCACATATTTACATTGTCACTAGTGCGCTGTTCAGTTTTAACAATGAATGGTGGCTCTTTTTTGGCACTCGCAGTTTCGCTTTCAAAGTGTTACAATGCCACATTGAGGCCCTTTAATTGGTAATCTCTTTTGCTTGCTCCAGTTGGTACACCCTACATATTCAAGATGAGTCAATCCCATTGACACAAACTTTGATTGCTACTTTAAACAGCACTCAGAAACAGAAACAGCTGAAAAATCTCAGCAGGTCTAACAGTATCTGTGGAGCGGAGTCGGAGATTCTCAAATAATCATACAATCAGAATACGCTGGTTCTCAAATAAACATACACTGTCAGAGTACTACACTCTTGTATTGCACGCTCAGTGAGCCTGAAAATTTGCCATTCTCTGGTTACTGCTCACTGTTTCACTCTCAATTTATTGCATTTTCAAATGGTTACACTGTTAGTTTGCTGCATTCAGATTGCTCCACTTTCACTGATACATTTTCAGATTGATACACTGCCAAATTTGTTCAGGCTGATTATTACTCCCACATGGTTCTTCTCTCATTGCTGCACTCACATTGATTACACTCTCCAATATTACACTGCTAGAGTGGAACTGCTTTGTTGGTAAACTCACACAGTTTCTTTATAAATTATTTCACTCAATTGGAACACTCTCAGATTTGTTCACTTTCTTTGGGATAGTCTTAGATTATTACTCTCTAACTGGTATACACTGTGCTTAGTGGTACTCCTGGTTTGGTGCACATACTGATATATTCTTAGACATTTCAATGTACAGATTTGTGTATTTTGATTAGGACACTCCCAGATTGTAAACTGCCAGATTGGTGACCCTGTTGCATTCTCAGATGAGTATGTTTGGATATTTATTGATACACTGGTACACTTTCAGATTTTCATGAATGATACATTTTCTCTGGCTTGCTCTCATATCATGCATGTTTGATCAGTACAAACATCAGAAAAGGATGCCCTCAGATTATTACCAGTTTAGATTAGTTCACTCTCATTGGTATGCTGTCAGTATTACACACACTCAAAGCCCCTTGAACAGTTGTTCTGCCCCTTTAGTGCAGTGTATTGGTGCATACAAATTGCTGCATGTTCAGAATTTGACACTCTTACATTGATGTACTTTGACTGTTGCTCTCTCATATTGGTACAAGCTGATTGGTGCAATATCAGAATGACACACTGTCAGATTGTGACCCTGCCCAATTGGATGCAATATCCACATTGGCAAACTCGCTAATTCAAGTTTACTAAGATCATCATTACGTGCTCAAACTGGTGCTTATTCAAACTCACTCCTACCGGTACACTCTTGATTGGTGTATGTTTGGCAATCTTGCAAGATTGGTACATTCACAGTTTGTTGCACTCATTGGCACACTTTTCAAAGTTTGCACTGCTAGATTGATGACCTCATTACTGCACTCTCATAGCGGTGCACTGTCAAATTCCATATCATATTGTTACCCACTATGCTGCACTCTCATAGCGGTGCACTGTCAAATTCCATATCATATTGTTACCCACTATGCTGCACTCTCATAGCGGTGCAATGTCAAATTCCATATCATATTGTTACCCACTATGCACTGTCACGCTAATGTATTTTCAGAACGTTACCCTGTCAGATTTGCAGACCTTCTGATTTATTTTCTGGTAAACTCCCAGATTGTTGCATTCTTAGATGGCTACACTTCAAGGTGGGTGATCTTTGGTTGATGCACTTGTAGACGGTTACATTCATTGGTACTTGTTCAAATGGTTATGTTGCTAGACTGGTCTTCTAATGGTGCACTCTCATACAGGAACAGAGTGGTTGGTGCATTAGAATGGCACAATTTCAAGACAGATACATTTTCATTTATTATCTCTCGAATTGTCACATTCATTGGTACACACTCAAATAATTATACATCCAGACCAGTTCACCCTTACTGGGCTTTCTGATTGAACATGCTCAGGTTGTTATGCTGGACGATTGATGTGCTTAGAAATATGCACTGACAGATTTGCTCCTTTCATTAACACATTCCAAGATTGGCGTATGCTATGATTAGTGCTCACTTAATGGCACACTCTTGGATTAGCATATTTGCATTGTTATGTTCTCAGTGTTGAACCTACAGATTGCTAGTTACATTTTTCTGAATGGTTACACAATGAGACTGATGCCCTCTTATGTGCTTCTTGACATTGTTACTCTTTCAGATGGAGCCATTCTGATTGTAACAATCTTTTTGGTACGCTCACATTAGTAGTGTCAGATTCTTCCATTCGGAGTTACATTCTCAGCTGGATGCATTGTCATGTGTGCACTCTCATTGATACTCTCTTGTACTGATGCACATTGGTAGGAAAATGTCAGAAAAGCACACGCTCAGGTTGTTACACTGACAGACTGGTGCATTCTTATTCGTTGGCCTACCCATTTTTAATCTCAATTTCTTGTACTCTTAAACAGATTCACTCTCATTGCTACAATTGCAGATTGGTGTATTCTTATGGGGAATATAATGGAGGCAATGAGGGTCGAGGATGAACGTACCATGTCATTTCCTTTAGAGGGGGTCCCATTATAAGCCAATCAGACAACGAATAGGCAACAGAACCTTCCAAGGAGAAGAACAAATTATAAACCAGTATTCATTTGCTCAAAAGCACCACCAGAGATGGAAATGTACTTACTAGAGAGCCCAGGGTTGTAGAATGACCTCAGCCAGATGTACATGACGGCAAGAGGGGTTTGGTGGGGATCATGCGGAGGTGGGAGTCACACAAGTGACAAATTTAAATCTAAATAAACGAGGACGGCACGTAGCAAGTCTCCCCTTCCTAATGCCATGTCCCACAACCTTAGAGTCCTTGAACAAGGGTCTTCCCCAAGTGACAACAAGCAACACCAATACATTTGCTGGGCGTGCTCCCCTCATGCTGGCTGACAGGTCTGCCTGCAGACAGACCTCAATATTGTGTGGGCAGGGTTCACACCAAAGCCCATCTCTCCCAATTAAATGCTTACTCCATCTCCAGACTGACTGGGAGGAGAATATGAGCTACTTCCTCAAAGTATTGCATGTCAAGTTTTGTACAATATCACCAGTGCAATCAGATTGGCACATTAACAACATTGATGCAGTCTCTGATACAGTTGAACATTGGTTCATCTAACACTGATACTTGCTGAGATCTTATTGCTGCCAGAATGGTACAACCTCAGACTGTTACACTGTCAATTGTTGAACTGGCATCCTCTCATTGGTACACTGTCAGGTTGGACTATTCAATGATAATTGTTCATAATGCTGTAGACTCTGATTGCAGCATTGGCAGCTTGATGTGCAGTCATTGTTATACATTGACTACCAGACTTTCAGATCATAACACTGCCAGATTGATGTCATCCCACCGCACACGCTTAGACTCTGACACTTTCAGATTAAGTCACTATATTGGTGAACTCTTATATTGGTGCACTCTTGTATAACTTCAGAATGTATATTTGTAGCTTGTCGCACTGCTGAATTGATGCTCTCTCACACACACTCTCAATTTATGTTCATTGTCACGATCTCATTAACACACCATGAAATTGCTGAACTCTCAGATTGCGACACTGTATAACCATACATTATTGCGCTGGATGCAGATTGTTACATTTAAGCTGACACATCCTCATCAGTATGCCTGTGTAATGCAATATCCTCATTGGTATACTGTCAGAATGGTATACGCATTATATTACACTCTCAAATTGGCACAAGCTCAGATTGGTGAGCTCGCAGACTGACACAATCTCATCAGTATACTCTCAGCTTTTAATCTCAGGTTAGCAAACTCTCATTAAAAGTTCTCAAATTCTTTCAGTCATATTCCTACATGAGCAGATGTTTACATCTATTGATATATTCTCAGATATCTATACTCCCAGAGTGGTGCAATCTGATTAGTGCACAATGATTGGCACACTCTCAGACTCTTAAATTGCCAGACTGATACAGCCATATTGGTAAACTCAGGCTGTGTCCCTTATCATTGGTATACTGTTAGACTGGAGCACACTCATTGTTAGTCTCAGATTGTTACAATGTAAGATAATTGCAGCCTCACTGGTGCACTTTCATTCAGATTGGTACACACCCAGATTGGTACATTCTCAGTTTGGTACATTGTCATAATTCTGAATTTGCAGATACTCTCACATAAAATGTATCAACAAATTGTGGCACTGCAGGCTTGTGTACAATGACACAACTCAAATTTATGCCCTCTCTTTGGTACATTTTCAAACTGTTACACTTTCCAACTATTACACTTTCAGACTGTGACACTCAGAGTGGCTTAGTCTCAATGGTCTATTTCCCAAATTGCTTATTTTCATCAGTAAATGCTCATTTGCCTCCATCTACCACACTATCAAACTGATACATTCTGCATTGTCAAAGTGATGCACTTTCTTTGAACAGCCCTCAGCTTCTTACATTTGATAGATTCACAAGTGTGATACAAATTTTAGAGTACTCATGTTTCCTGGAGCAGAATCTAAAACCATGGTTTACTACACCCTCTTTCTCAGGCAAAAGTAGATGGCAATCGCATGAGTGTAGAACTCTGAGGCCTGATGTTCATCAGGACTAGCAGAACCTTTGGGTCTCACCAATGAACTAAATACAGCCATGATCCTAATCACTATGGCCAAATTAATTGCATTGTAAATGAACATATATATTTTGTCAGTAACTGAAGCACAGATCCCATGTGGTGGAGCAGATACAAAGAGTCTGTCAGCCTACATGCTATAGCCATTCAGTGTAGTACGCTGAATGCAGCAATCAAGAGCTTTTCAAATAAAAGTAAAGGATACTCCTGGAAAACTGAATCCAAAGAGGAAATAGTGAAGCCACTCAGAAGGTCAGCCGCCATCTGTGGAGAGAAAAAAAATGAGTATCAACACTTCAGGTCAATAGTCTTTCATGAGAACTGAAGGAAGTTAGACTGTTAATGATGTAATGCTTCAAGAGGTTAGAGATGACTCAGATTGACTCCCGCCTATCAAATTGCTTTGACCCTTTGCAATTCATCTGCCAGCACAACAGGTCCACAGCAGTTGCCATCTCCCTGGCCATACAGTCATCCCTGGAGCATCTGGATAACAAGGGTACCTAGGACAGGCTCTGACTTATTGACTACAGTTTTGCCTTCAACCCCATAATTCCAAACAAACTCATCTCTAAACTCTGAGACCTAGGTCTCAGCTCCCTCCTCTATAACTGGATCCTTGACTTCCTGATCCATAGACTGCAATCACTAAGAATAGGCAACAACACCAGTGCCCCACAAGGCTGTTTATTCAGTCCGCTACTATACTCCTTATATACTCAATCATGTGGCCAAATTCTTCCCCGATTCCATTTATAAGTTTGTTGGCGACATCACCTTCATAGGTCAGATCACAAACAATGAGACAGAATACAGGAAAGAGATAGAGTGCCCAGCAGCATGGTATAGACAACAATCTCTCCATCAACATTAGCAAAATGAAGGATCCGAGCTTTGACTTCAGGAAGCGGAGTGGAAGCAAGCCCCTGTCTGCATCACTAGTGCTGAGGTGGAGATGGTTGAAAGTTTCAAGTTCCTGGGAGTGATGATCGCTAACAATCTGTCCTGGTCCACCCCCGAGAAAGTCTCCCCTTTCTCGGGAAGCTAAGGAAATATGGCATGTCCAGAAGGACGCTTACTAATTTTCATAAATGCACCATAGAAAGCATCCTTCTGGCAACTGCTCTTCCCAAGACCATAAGAAACTACAGAGAGTTGTGAACACAGCCCAGTCCATCACACAAACCAACCTTCCATCCATTGACTCCATCTACACTTCCCACTGCCTCAGGAAAGCAACCAACATAGTCAAAGGCCACCCACCCAGGCTATACTGTCGTCCAGCCTCATCTATCAGGCAGAAGATATAAAGTTCGAATACACTTACGAACAGATTCAAGAACAGCTTCTTCCCCACTGTTATGTCATCCGACTTCTGAATGGACCTCTCAAATGTTAATTCTGATCTCTCTCTCTGCACCTTCTCTGCATTGTAACACTGTTTTTTTCACTCTTTTCTGCTACCCTGATGCACTATCTGCCTGTACAGCAAGCAAAACAACACTTTTCACTGTATCTTGGTACATGTGACAACAATAAATCAATCAATCTATTTTTAAGCAATTATAGAGGCAGAAAAATAGAAGGGAACATAGAACTGTGATAAGGTGGAGGACATAAGTGATTAAATTATAAACATTGATCCTAAAAGGTAAAGAAAAAAAGGTGGGTTAGAGGAGGTGTAAATTGTAACAAGCAGAAACATTTCCAGCTACTACTGTACATGAAAATGGCAGCAGTGCCTAATGATCTAATGGGCGGCACAGTGGCACACTGCCTCACAGCACCAGAGATCCGGGTTCAATTCCCGCCTCAGGCGACTGACTGTGTGGAGTTTGCACGTTCTCCCCGTGTCTGCGTGGGTTTCCTCCGGGTGCTCCGGTTTCCTCCCACAGTCCAAAAATGTGCAGGTAAGGTGAATTGGCCATGCTAAATTGCCCGTAGTGTTAGGTAAGGGGTAAATGTAGGGGTATGGGTGGGTTGCACTTCGGCGGGGCGGTGTGGACTTGTTGGGCCTAAGGGCCTGTTTCCACACTGTAATGTAATCTAATCTAATGTAATGTAATCTAATCTAAACTGATTGAATTCAATGCTTTTTAATATTTGTTTCTCGAGATATAAATGGTAAAGGCAAACCCATCTTCTTAGTGACAAACATTCAATTCAGTGCTATCCCATGTTGGACAAATGATTGCCATTTCTCCAGTGGTGCTGGGAGTATGGTAGTCCAAACAAATGGCCCACCACATACTATTAGCTTGACTGCTGTTCACCAACAATTTTCCACCTATTTCTAAATAAGGCTTAGACTCGTAATCAAGAGGCATGAACTAATAATCCAGAGATTAAATCTCCAATGGCAGTTTGAGGATTTGAATTTAGTTTAAAAAAAAGCAGAAAAAAAACAGATGGTTTCAGAAAAAGTGACCACAGAACTGTGGAATTGTAGCAAAAATCCAAATGGTTTTTGAATATCCTCTTTGGCAAGGAATCGGGTCGTTCTCACCAGAGAATAAATTTAGAGTTGTACTCTAAGATTAGAAATTTATTAGTGGTGAGAGTGTGTCAGGTTTTGGTGCGACAATATTGCAATCATGTGTAAAAGATTGACAATGCTTCACACTTGAACCATTGCTATTCAAAATTACTTCCCTCCCCAATCCCCCCAACTCCCCAAGCCTGTTCCTTGCTCAACCCCATTCCCAAGCACCAGAATGTTAATCTATCTCCAAGGCATTGAAGGTGGGATGACATTTGACTCCATACAGGCAGTTCTGCTGGATGAAGATCAGAAACCTGGGGCTGTTTCTTTGTCATTATTAACTCAATGACACTGATGGACTTTAGTAAAAAATCAGCACCTACTTTGTATCTATCTAGAAATACACCAATATATGCTGCATTAAGACCATTCAAATTCTCACAGCGCCACCCCCCCCGTAATTTCCTTCAGTCAATAATCCTCCAAATTATCTCTTGAGCATCGCAGATTTCAGTTACTCCAATGGTGGCCCCGGTTTGAGCAGCCAAGGCCCTGGAATTCTCTCCCTAAACCTCTCTACCTCATTTTTCTTCTCTAAGGTGTCCCTTACAACTGTCTTTTTGACTAATCTGTTCGCTATTCTGCCTTAATATCTCTAATATTAGTTTGTGTCAAATTCTATCTTACAACATACAAGTGAGCACTTTGGGATGCTTTACTACATTAAAGGCACTATATTCACATTTTTGTTATGTAGAGGTTCAATTCTGGATATAGGTTTGCTTACTCAACTGGAAGGTTCATTTTCAGATATTTCATCACCATACGAGGTAACATCTTCACTGATGCCTTCCTGATGAAGGGCTTTTGCCCGAAACGTCGATTTTCCTGCTCCTCGGATGCTGCATGATCTGCTGTGCCTTTCCAGCACTACTCTAACCTTAACATCTTCAGTGAGTCTCCGGATGAAGCACTGGTGGTGTAGCCCACTTTCTATTTATATGTTTGGTTTTTCTTGGGTTAGTGATGTCATTTCCTATGGTGACATCATTTCCTGTTCTTTTTCTCAGGGGGTGGTAAATGGGATCCAAGCCAATGTGTTTGTTGATAGAGTTCCAGTTGGAATGCCGTGCTTCTAGGAATTCTCATGTGTGTCTCCAGGATACATGAACATCAACTAGCCACAAAAAGACATGACCCACTCTCACTAGTATCCTTACATATGGATGAGGAAGGACAACACTTTGACTGGGACAACACATCCATCCTAGGACAAACCAAACAGAGACACACACAAGAATTCCTAGAAGCATGGCATTCCAACCAGAACTCTATCAACAAACACATTGACTTGGATTCCATTTACCACACCCTGAGAAAAAGAACAGGAAATGATGTCTCCACAGGAAATGATGTCACCAACCCAAGGAACCCCAAACATATAAATAGAAAGTGGGCTACACCACCAGTGCTTCATCTGGAGGCTCACTGAAGATGTTACCTAGTATGGTGACGAAACATCTCAAAATGAAGCTTCCAGCTCAGTGAGCAAACCTACATTCAGAACCTCAACCTGAGCTACAAAGCTTCTCAAAACCCACTAAGAGGTTCAATTATTCTGGGGATTGGTTCTGTTATTTTGTCTGCAAAGTCAATGTTTTGTTCTATTACTAACTGAACCTATTCTTCCCAACTATTAAGACTTTGTATATGGTGTATTAATATTACAGACACTTATGCACTGGATCCAGGAATAACAGCTCGGATTTGATCTCAGCCAAAGCTATCCTTTAAAATCAGGCACTCCTGCTGTTATGGGGAGTCTTTGGAAGCAATATGTGAATGGTGTAGCTGAATATCTTTGGATGCCAGCTACTTGATCTGCCAACCTCATGTACGTCCAACAGTTCCTCTCTTCTGCCCATCACATCACCCATCTAAATGTGCATGAACCTGTTAGTCCAGTCTTTTAACCCCATGAAAAGATGGGATTTGAAAGCAAGGATACAATCTTTAAAATCAAGTAGTTTATAGAATCCCTTCTATGCATAAGTAGGCCATTCAGCCCATTGAGTCCACACCAACCCTCTTAAGAGCATCCCAATCAGACCCAGTCCCTCTACTCTATCCCTATATTTCTCATGGCCAACCAAGTAACCTGCACATCCCTGGACACTATGGGGAAGTTTAGCACTGCTAATCCACCTAACCTGAACATCTTTCGACTGTGGGAGGAAACAAGAGCATGCAGGCACAGGGAGATTGAGCAAACTCCACACATCCAGTCACCCCAAGGGTGGAATCGAACCTAGCTCCCTGGTAGTGTAAGGCAGCAGTACTAACCACTGAGCCACATGTCATCATAGTTGCTCCACCACGAGTCAATGAGGTCACTGACCTCAGGCTCAGTTGGTGAAAAGGATTTGCAAGCAGAGTTATGGATAACTACAAACTTCCATAGGGTCACAGAGGTAGATTGGTCAGTGCTGCATTGGAATAGTCAAGCCCAGAGATAATAACAGCAAATAAGAAAGCTCAGTAGCAGATGAGTTAGAGTAAGGTGGTGTTGTGGAGGTGAAAATGGGCAATCTTATTGACGACATGGCTACGTGGTTGGAAGTTTATCTCGGGGTCAGATACGACACCAAGGTTGTGAACAGAAAGGCTTAATTCAGACTGTTGTCAGAGAGATAGAGTAGGCAGGTAGAGTTTGTGGTAGAGTCTGAAGAGAATGGTATGTGATGTTCTCACTACCTGGATGTGGAAGTCAATGCATTGGCACCATTACAGGGGATTTCTGTTCATCCAGTACAGCATGTCAGTCAAGACATGTGACAGTTCAGAAACAGCAGAGGGGTGCAAAGAGGTTCTTATTGGCCAGAGCTGGGTGTCACAAATGTACATGTGCAAAATAGTCCTGCAATTTTGAATGATGTTGCCAAGGTTAATGTGTAGGTGAGAGGTTAGGAATAGAGTCAAGAGTTAAGTATGACCGTGTCTACAAGAATGCCATTAAGCATGTGAAGTCACCCAGCTGGACATTGGTACGTAGCTGTTTGAAAAGGATAGTGCAGTCAGCCTTGTCAAAGCTGCAGGCAAGTTGAGAAGGGATTAGTTTACCATTGCACATGCCATTTGTGACTTTGATAAAAGCTATTTTGGTAGTTAATAGCTGTAATTGCAAAGACACAAACATGAACTTATGGGAAAGAGGGACACCAACCAGAATACAAATTTGTTAACTTTTGCATCAAGACGTTGCTGCCTATGCATGGACTCTGGAGATCCACATGGTGGACAAAATTAGGAGAAGCATTAAAGGACAGAACTTTTTTACACAGCGTATATGGAATGAACTACCAAAGAAAGCAGTAGGGGCAGGTACACTTACAGTCAGTTCTGCTATAATGCAAGTAATTCTGCTCTTGTACAATTCTGCATTATAAGGAAATTGCACAATAGCAGCACCATTTCAACTAATAGGGCCGGAATCGCACTATAATCTATGCACGCTTTAAAAGCTCACACTTTAGAAACAGTGTCCCCAATTCATCAATGATGTTACAGCGCATTTGTATGAACAAAATGTATGTTATATAAGAATGACCGAGAGGAAAGTTAAAAACATTTGGACAGTTGCAGGAGTAGAAACGGTTTAGAGGGATATGGCCAAATATGGCAAAAGGGACTAGTTCAATTTAGGATGCCTGGTCGGCACAGACGAGTTGGACCAAAGGGTCTGTTTTTATTCTGTGTGACTCTGTAATTCAGTGATGTGGATTTGAAAGACAATATTACATTAAAGGATTTCAATGGAAAGGGAGGCGGGAGTTGGAGTGGTAAGGATGGTAGGGTCAAGAATTTGGAAAGGCGTCATGATAAGACTTGAAGGAGAGAGGGCATAGTACCAAAGGAGAGCCATTAACAATATTGGCTAACAGGGGGACCAAAGGGAAGTTGTAGGTCAACAGTTAAGAGGAAATGGGGTTGACGGAAAAGGATGTGTTCTCACAGATGCGATCCATTTCGAGAGGACATGAGGCGAGATGGGAGAGAAATGAGAAAGTACAGGGCTAGGACAAGTGTGAAAACAAGGAGGATATTTGTCTGATAGGCTTCCGGAAGGCAGTGATACATCAAAGACAACCAATTACATCGTCACAATTGTAGTGACAAAGAAGCTGATGAACTCCTCACTTTTGTTGTAACTCAGGATGGGGAAACCTAGCAAGACAAGGTTAAGAAGGCAGTTTGCAGTACAGAATGAATCTGGGGGTTATCTTTGCATTCCAGGCAGCAAATGTAGAGGTGTTGATGGGGTTTCCAGCACATTGGTAACTAACGTCACAGTAGGTAAAGGACAACCCTCTTGCATTTGGGGTTTTGGCTTTGACATTCTCAATGAATGGGGAGACTTTCTTTCCTGGAACAACCGTGGAAAGAATGAAGATTGGGAGATTGAAAGAACAAAAAGAGAAATAAGGGTCTTGGTGCTAAATAGATATTAGTGTCAAAGTTATAACAGCCAGTTGGTGCCATAGGAAATAGACCTTCATCTTTTGCTTACAGAATTCAACATTACCTACATCTGTCTCTTCTCTAACCAAAATACAATCTCTCAGAAGTCCTTCTTTTATTTTTTGTATACTTTCTAAACCATAGATGTATTTATTTATGGTATGGGTGCTATAGCGATTGGAACCAGATGGAACTCATTGACTATGAGATCCATGATTAGGGTATGATAACCTCGGCCAATTAGGGAGCCCTGGCTGACAGATATAAATGGGAGATTCAGAGAGTCTCCTGATTTCAAGAATTGACTCTGAGCTGCTGGTCACAGCCAGTGTACTGTGTATGTGTAAGTAACAGGTGACTTGTTGTCCAGATACCAGCCTCTGTGCAGTTACGTCAGACTCCTTGGTAGTTGACACAGTGCTATAGGAATCCATTTTGACACATTTGAGTTTTGGGATGGTTCACTCACTGTCTCCATTCCTGATGCAGCAATTTACCACCTTCATGTGACTATATGTTACACCTTTTGGCTTTAGTATTCCAATTATTATTTCCTCTTTCTCTTTGCAGGGTACCACAGTTACCACAAGTGAATTTCTTTGGCCCTGACATTCCTGAGACAGAGTCTGGTCTTGTTCCACTCCCTGTTAATTGATGAAGTTACCTTTGTCAGTTTCATTATGCATCTTCATCAATTTCATTATGCACTTGAGAGGCCATTCGAACATTCTCCTTTATTTTTATAAATTTGTGACTATTCCAACTTAGACTTACAGGCTTAATAAAGATCGAAAGAACTGTGGATGCTGTGAAAACAGAAATTGCTGGAAAGCTCAGCAGGTCTGACAGCATCTGTGGAGAGAAATCAGAGTTAACGTTTCAGAGCGAGTGAGGAGGGGTTCTGAGGAAGGGTCACTTGATCCGAAAAGTTAACTCTGATTTATCTCCACAGACGCTGTCAGACCTGCTGAGCTTTTCCAGAAATTTCTAGACTTTTGTGTTGATACAGGAGCCAGATAAAGCATGTGGGTATGTCTGTTTTCGTTGTTTATTTATCCTTAAAGCAGGTCACTAACCTGTCACCCGAGGGGCACCACTCCAAATCAAGCAAAGCTAAACAGGTGTCTACCTGATCTTACTGGCTGGCACAGACTGAATTGGAAAGATATACAATGTTACTAAATGTACTTCCCTCAGCCATCAAGTCCTGGAGTGGCATTTCAACCTGTAGCTTCTCGGTTAGAGAGTGGGACATGACCCACTGCTCCATAAAATCTGCTTGAGGGAAAATCAAAGCCAAATGTCAGGTTCAGGACCATGATTCAGGGTTTAAGAGAACTAAAAACTGGAAATTATTTTAAGTTTAAATCCATGCTGCTGTAGCTGAAATCCATGTTCCCAGAGATTAAGCAGGTTACAGTCTAATGACATTGCCATGAAAGCCCTGAGACTATGCTCTCGTTATTTTTTCTTTTTATCGTTAGTCTGATTGATCTAAACAGAGTGAATTATTGGGAGAATGCTTTTATGCCTTCAGGACCACCCTCCAGTTCAATGGCAGCATAAAGACTTGGACAACTTGCCACATTGTAAGGTGTAAGAGGCAGACAAAGCATTTGCTCAAGATCTATTTTCCATCGCTTCTTTCTTCCTAGAACATAACCCTAGTCAGAAGTCAGAAGGAAGCTCAAGTTTGAGTATCTACAGTCATTGGCCAGGGGCCTCTCCAGTTCTTAGTGCTTACCCAAGGTGTCTTGGAAGGATTTATAGATTAAGATTCAACCTGTTTGGCCATATTACATACACACCTTCCTTAACTGTCAAGTCCTAGTGTGGGACTTGAACCCAGAGCGTTCATCTCAGAGGCAGGGCCATTACTCACTGTGGCACAAGACGGCCCACCATTCTGTTGGGCTTTTATTGTCACCAATCTTTCTGTTATATTCCTTTTAATCTTTCTGTTATATTCATTACAGGTTATTCACTTTAAATTAAACCTCAGCACTGTGGACAGTATTTGAGAAGGAAAAGCAGTTTCACACCAATAGTTTGTTTTATTTTCTTCCTCAGTAATGTTTACATTTCCGTCCTCGCTCTTTCAGCTTTTTTCTGGTTCCATGAATACTGAGCGATCTGTTGCAGTTCATCATTCAAGTGGTCATTTTCATGTCTGAGCCTTCCCTAATGAGTTGCCAGCTGATTATTTGATTGCTGGGGTCTTATTCACTAAATGATTCCAGTCTTCAATCAAAATCCACACAATCAGTTCCAGTAAGGGCCACACTGGAGAGCGCCCAGGAGTAACAACCCTCTGTTCCAAACTCTTCAAGCCTAGAAAGAATTGGCTCTACTGTCTGCACTAACCCTTGCAACAAGTTAAAATGTGACACATACTTTTTGACATTGATTCCAACCTAACTGGCTTGCCTCTTAATCCATCATCAATCATATTTGCCAGGTCACCATTGACCAGAAACTGAACTGGACTAGCCATATAAATACAATGGCTACAAAAGGAGATCAGAGGCTAGGAATATTACAGCAAGTAACTCACCTCCTGACTCCCCAAATCCAGTCCACCATCTACAAGGTACAAAGTCAGGAGTGCGATGGAATACTTTCCTGAGTGAGTGCAACTCAAGAACTTTGGCACAATTCACATCAAAGCATTTGTGTTGCAGACGTTTCGTCCCCTGTCTAGGTGACATCCTCAGTGCTTGGGAGCCTCCTGTGAAGCGCTTCTGTGATCTTTCCTCTGGCATTTGTAGTGGTTTGAATCTGCCACTTCCAGTTGTCTGTTCCAGCTGTCCGCTGCAGTGGTCGGTATATTGGGTCCAGGTCGATGTGCTTATTGATTGAATCTGTGGATGAGTGCCATGTCTATAGGGATTCCCTGGATGTTCTCTGTTTGGCTTGTCCTATAATAGTAGTGTTGTCCCAGTCGAATTCATGTTGCTTGTCATCTGCGTGTGTGGCTACTAAGGATAGCTGGTCGTGTTGTTTCGTGGCTAGTTGGTGTTCATGGATGCAGATCGTTAGCTGTCTTCCTGTTTGTCCTATGTAGTGTTTTGTGCAGTCCTTGCATGGGATTTTGTACACTGCGTTGGTTTTGCTCATGCTGGGTATTGGGTCCTTCGTCCTGGTGAGTTGTTGTCAGAGAGTGGCTGTTGGTTTGTGTGCTGTTATGAGTCCTAGTGGTCGCAGTAGTCTGGCTGTCAGTTCGGAAATGCTCTTGATGTATGGTAGTGTGGCTAGTCCTTTGGGTTGCGGCATGTCTTCATTCCGTTGTCTTTCCCTTAGGCATCTGTTGATGAAATTGCGCGGGTATCCGTTTTTGGCGAATACATTGTATAGGTGATCTTCTTCCTCTTTTTGCAGTTCTGGTGTACTGCAGTGTGTTGTGGCCCTTTTGAATAGTGTCTTGATGCAACTTCTTTTGTGTGTGTTAGGGTGGTTGCTTTCGTAGTTTAGGACTTGGTCTGTGTGTGTGGCTTTCCTGTATACCTTTGTGGTGAATTCTCCGTTCGATGTTCTCTGTACCATCACGTCTAGGAATGGGAGTTGGTTGTCCTTTTCTTCCTTTTTAGTGACAACAACTCACCAGAACGAAGGACCCAATACCCAGCATGAGCAAAACCAATGTAGTGTACAAAATCCCAAGCAAGGACTGCACAAAACACTTCACAGGACAACAGGAAGCCAGCTAATGATCCGTATCCACCAACTAGCCACGAAACGACACGACCAGCTATCCTTAGTAGCCACACACGCAGATGACAAGCAACATGAATTCGACTGGGACAACACTACTATTATAGGACAAGCCAGGGAATTCCTAGAGGCATGGCACTCATCCATAGATTCAATCAATAAGCACATCGACCTGGACCCAATATACCGACCACTGCAGCAGACAGCTGGAACTGACAACCGGAAGCGGCAGATTCAAACCACTACAAATGCCAGAGGAAAGATCACAGAAGCACTTCACAGGAGGCTCCCAAGCACTGAGGATGTCACCTGGACAGGGGACGAAACGTCTGCAACACAAATTCCCAACTCGGCGAACAGAACCACAACAACGAGCACCCAAGCTACAAATCTTCTCACAGACTTTGATCACATCAAAGCAATTTGCCTCATTGGCGCCACTTCCACAAACATTTACTGACATTCAAAAGCAGCAACGGGTACCATCTACAAGACATATTGCTGAAATTCACAAAAGACCCTGAGGCAGTACCTTCCAAACCAACAAGCACTTCCATCCAGAAGGTCCAGGTCAGCAGATACTTGGAAACACTACCATCTGCAAATTTCTTTCCAAACCATTCATCATCATGGCTTGGAAATTGATCATTGTTCCTTCAATGTAATTGGATCAAAATCCGAGAATTCCTTCCCTAACGGCATTGTGGGTCTATCTATAGAGCATGGATTGCGGTAATTCAAGAAGGCAGCTCATCCCCACCTTCTCAAGGGCAGATAGGGATTGGCAATTAATGCTGGTCCAGCCAGCGACGCCCACACCCCACAAGTGGATAAGAAACTATGTACCACCTTTGACTGTAGGCTGCTCACCACAACTATTCCATTATGTCATTTTTGCTTTCAGCTACTCTAACTTGGACAGGCAGTGAGGAGCAGGAGGATTATGCTGAAGAGGCATACTATCGATAATCCGGACATTCTCAGCATCGACTCAGTTGCTGGAGGCTTAGAGGCAGGAGCCATGTGTAGTGAGGCATCATGGCTTGCCAGTGGGACAGGGAGAACTTGCCAGAAGGTGAGGTTGCACTCGAGTTTGGCTGCAGAGGAATTCAAAACGTCACACAGTGACCTGACTTTGAAGGAATGAAAATTCAGTTGTGGTACATCTCAAAGTGGACCTTTGATATCCACAAAGCAAAGTGTGCACAGTCAATAGTATACCACACAATAAGGGAAGCCTGCATGATGCTATGTGGTCAGTTGATCCACTTGGAATGCAGAATCTTAGTTCTTTTTTATTCTTGTGTGGGATGTGGGCATTATTGATGAGACTGGTATTCTTTGCCCACACCTTAATGGCCTTGAACTAAATGGCTTGCCACGCTATTTCAGATGGCAGCTGAGCCATTCATGTTGCCATAGGTCTGGAGCCATCCATAAGCTGTGCCAAGAATTGTAGTTTTACTTACTGGGTATTATTGAACTACAGATGGGTTGTTGAACAATTGACAGTGGGTATATGGTCACCATGAGACTAGATTTTAACTATTTCAAATTTCATCTCCTGCCACCATGGGTTTGAATGCACACCCCCTGGGTTACCAGCCCAGTGACACGACCACTGTGCCATGCCTCCCCTTTGCACATTGAAAGGTTTTGAAAATGTGATCTGCTGCAGACTGGAAGAAGCCAGGCAGCTCATGACCCATGTCAACTACACAGTCACCAGTATAGCTGTCCATGTGCTGCTCTGGGGCTGCAGTTATGGCAGATTCCAATGCAAATGCCCTGAGTGAAATAAAGTTGTTTGACACACTATTTCTGGAGTTTCACTTAAGAGGACAAATTTAAGAATTTAAGACAGGACCTCCAGCTGACAACATTTCTCACCCTTCTCCCTTTCCCGGCAGCTCGCACTCTGTATTGCTCATACTCATTGTCCATGCCTTGCTATGCTTCAAACAGCACAGCCACTGTACTCTTGTCTGGCAGAAATGTTGTTCTTGTAGAATCCTTGAAGTCAGGACAAAGTCCTTCCAATACCAGTTCCTGGATACCCCACTGACTTCAACAACTTTCAACAACTCCAAACACATTCACAATCACAGCTCAAGAGAGCAGAAATCAAACAGCAATCAAGCAGAAAGAAATCAATGATCCCTCTCAATAGCATTGGCAGGAGGGTGGGGGTGAGCGATGGGGAGGGTCATTTGTGTTACTGTCCAGCTGTGTGTGTTTAAGAGAGGGATTTCATTGGAGCACTGGGCTCCAATAATGGTAGCATTTCCTTCAGGCACTGATTAGAGTCAAAGTTATTCTAATCTGTATACATTCAGCCGCTGCGTCCCGTGTGTGCTAAACTCCTCACCAAACTGGCATCCAGCATGGCTGGCACCAGAGGCTTGCATGAATTTGTGAGTGTGCCCACATCATTATAGTGGCAAACAACTCACAGTATTCATAAAACAGGCACCAGGGAGTCAAATTCCATCAGCAAACTACATGGAATAGAATAGAATCCCTAAAGTGTGGAAACAGACCCTTCAGCCCAACAAGTCCACACTGACCCTCTGAAGGGTATCCTACCTAAACCCATTCCCCTAAATTTATCTCAGACTAATGCACTTAACCTATACATCCCTGAACCTATCCTGTTATGTACACCCTGTTCACAACTGGGCAGCAGATTACTACAATTAGCAAACAGGCTTAGATTAAAGACTATATTGACAACACATTACTACAGTAAAGGAGCTTTTTGATGTTGCAGGATTCAGCGCAGGAACAGATCACTGCAGAAAGAAATATACTGAGACGACAGGGTGTTCCATGGTCAAACACTGACCAAACATTCTTGGGAAAACAATGCTAGCCCATTGTTGATTTTGCCCAGTAATTTGTGGGTGGGCTAATGGCAGGGAAAGGGAAGGAAGAAATACCCCATGAGGTGATAATTGCCATAAAACTTTGATCCTTAGTCTCACAAAGTTCACAAACTACACCCTTGATGTTTTGTCCATACTGAGAAATTGTTGAATTTGTGTTGTAGAGATGAATACATCTCGCTTCTATCATTCAACTTAGAAACAAACTCACATCACAATTATCCCTTCAAGCATTTAGTTCATTGGAGCTTTATCTGCCCGACCTCCCAAGTCCGGGGGTGAGGGTAGGGGGCATGGTGTAAGGAAATGGCCCTGACACCTTCTTTCCTGCTGGTCTTGTATCCTTAGTGGGTGTTGCTCAGTAGGGGAATGTATTCAGGAGTTGCTGATCAAGCTATAAACTGACAAAGTCTACCTACATTGATGTCAAGATTGGTTGAATTCTGCAGTTGACCTCCAATTATTTTTATAATGACATTTAATGACATTTAATCTCTGAGCTCAGTGACCAAGTTATCTGCCCAACACCTCAGCCTCCATCTGCAATCAACTTTCTTCAATTTTCTCCATTCTTGAAATTCTCCTCTCATTGGTCCTCCGGCTGACTGCACCACATCCTACAGATGACCAAGGCACATATCTGCCAGCGCTCCCTCACCGACATTTCCCCAACGCTAACCCCTGAAAGCTTGGACTCAGGCGAAAAGCCCAACCTCACAAATCCCTCCTCCTGACCCCTGGTGGCATCAGCTTGATGGGATGCATGGCATGTATGAATCCGGCAGGAGTGGGAAGCAATGAGATGGGCGTGGGACAAGGGGATGAGGTGAATGCCACTCATGCATGCAATCTCCTCCTCTTCCTAAAGCAAGCCCATGACCACCTCCACCATCACACCCCACTCCTCCTCTGCCTCTCATCCCATTCAGAGAGTGCCCTCTGCAAGTCTTGCTGTCTTTGAGTTGCTGTGGACCTGTGAGAAATGAAAACAAAACAGTACCTGTTAAAGGAGGTCCAGAAGTCACACAGCATCATTGCATCAGTGTACAACACTGGCACAGACAAGGCAGCTCAAGCAGGCTTACATATCCCAGAATCCTCCTTTTCAAAAAGCCTGTACTCGCCCTGCAGTACAAAGATAATGCAGCCCATGGAACACACATGCAGTTCACAAGTCTCAATTCCCCTTCTTCTACTTCCTCAATCATCTTTGTTTTCTGGGAAGAATACAATAAAAGACAATGTGACACTCACCTCACCTGAGTCTAATCCCTCTTTGGAATTCTTTCGGGTTATCAGCAGGGTTGGTAGTGGAGGGATGTGGTTAAACCCCCTCAGGAATTACCCACCTCAAACCTTCGCCCATAATCTACACAGACAGAAAGCAACACATTAGTTGCTGGCGACTTATGGGGCATACTTTTAATCCATTCAACTACACTTTCACTGTTGCCTGGATAAAAAGGCACAAAATGGATCACCTTGGGAAGATTCGCTGTCACCCACGACAACGCAGTTTTTATAACTCACTTGACTGTGGGATTCAGCCGTCCATAAGCAACTTTGGAAAAAAAGTACTCACTGATGTGCAAACATATATTTACCCAATAAACTATACCTACCTTCCATGCTCTGGTAAGATCATTAGACTTCTTCCCTGCATCGGTCCATGGGATCCCGGGTGTTACAGTGAAATTCACTGCCACTTCCGTTTTGTGATTGCATGGTGAATTTGCCTCAATTTCTTGTTTTCCGGTCGACCCAAACATTTCATAACAACCTGGTCTAACAGCTTCTGCTGGTCATCTTTACATCTGACTGGTCTTTCAGGAGTGTTCTGTGAAGAAGTGCATAGGCAAACACTATCAGTTACTTTCGACTGCCTGGCATCATTTTAGTAACTTCCTAATGTTATCCTCAGTGAAATATGCCTTAATGGAGTTGAATTTTCAGTTGTTTACAGCACACTGCAGTTAACTTGTTTGACAACTGAGTGAGATGTCCTCGAGATACTTGAGGCTGCATCGACCCTGTCACACCATTATCAATACTCCTTGGCAGCGATTCAAGGTGCAAAACTAACATAGTCTCAAGGGTGAAGTCAAACAAGAATCCAATTCACAAGTCTCCAGCAATTTTTGAAGTACTCGTACAATAAATAAGATGATAAGATGCATCACAGCAATACAGCACAAGAGTAAGTAAATGCTGAGGCTATAGTCTGCATTGTGGCAACACCTTATTATAGTAAGTAGGCAGATTGAGGCTACATGCTTTATATTAACACATTACTTCAATAAATTATCACACAAATATTGTTGGGTATGTCACATTAAATTATTGCTATAATAGGTTTTACTTCAGTAAGTATCCGTACTGATGTTATTTGATGCAAGACAGCATTACATTACTACAGTAACTAAACCTACCAAGACTGTAGCGTTCACCAAGTACAGTATACTGAATACTGCAGTAGGTAAATGCATTGACTGGCTAAAAAGAGACGTCTATTTTCACTTAGAAAGTGGTCAGAATGTGGTCACAGCAAGAGCTTAGGTGTTTTCAGAAGGAAACTAGCCGGCCACATGAAAGAGAAAGATGTAGAAAGAAATCCTCACAAGCTGAGGTGAGCTAGGTTGATTGAGAGGAGACCCATATGGAGTATGAACAACATACAATGGATGGGCTGAATAGCCTGTTTCTGTGCTGTATAGTCAAATTAATTCTGTGTACTGAGGCTACAGTATACATCATAGCTATGTGTTACTGTTGGAAGTAGGGAGAATCTTAACCGTACATGTAGGAATTAAATTTAGAGACTAGAGTGTGCATCACTGTTTTGCGTTACTGAGACATGTAAACCTACTGAGGCAACAGGCTGATTTATGACCACAAATAACTGCAGCAGAAAATAAACTCAAGGTGAATCATGGCAACATGGGCAGTAAACCTTGAGCTAACAACAGCATCATAACAAACATGTTACTCCAGTAACTAAAATGAACACTGATAGATGATGCATCATAGCAATACCTTACCACAGCAAGTAAACGGACTGAGGGTGGAGGTAACATCATTGTAACACCTTACAGGAGTCAGAAAACATATTGTGTCTATAGAACTGCCATCATCATAATATGTAATTGGAGTAATTAAATGGACAAGACATTGTGGCAAACACCATAAGATACTAACTCTGCTGGCTGAGTTAGGTTAAAAGATTACTGGAGAACATAACCATACTTGGTCTATGTGGAAATGCAAAAACTGGAAAGCTAAGGCTAAATGGGATATTTTATTTCAAAAAATTACTAAATTAAGTAAAGGTACTGCAGCTACACATGGTTACAGAATATGAAAGACTGCATCTAAATGTCTAAGTTTCCTGATATACTGAAGCAACAAAGATATCGATTACAGTAAGTAAAAGTACAAAAGCTGCAGGGTGCATCATCGAAAGACAACATCACTGCAAGTAAAGACACCATTTGGGGAATAAGGCAAAACCTCTTCATTCAGCGAGTATATTGAATTTGGAAGTCATAGGAAGTGATTGAGTTAAAAAACACAGCGGTCAGGCAGCATCTGAGGATCAGGAGAGTTGACGTTTCGATTATAAGCTCTTCATCAGATACATAGAATATGTCCTCACTTTCTCCATAGGAAGTAGTTGAGGCAAATATAGTTTAGATGCTTTCGAAAGGAAATTAGGTGACTATATGAGGGAAAAGGGAATAGAAAGGCATGCTGGAAAGTTTCAATGAGGCATGTGGAATAGAAGAAAGCACATCTGGAGTATAAATAACAGGACAGTTGGGCTGAATGGTCTGTTTCTGTTTCTTATTGCATATTTTATGTACTCCGGTCATAGCAAGCATCATACAGAAAAATATTATTGCAGTAAGTAAACAGATTGGGACAGATGGTGCATTACAACAACATCACCACAGCAATTGTAGAGTGGAACATGGCAATACTTGCTCCGGTTTTCTTATATTACTTGAGAAATCAATATATTGAGGCTGCAGGTTCCCCCAAGGTGGCACAATACTACAAAAAGTGAACATATCGAGACTGTAGGATGTGGTTAGGCAACTTGCAATGACAGAACGTAAACATAGCGACAGAATCGAGTTCATCATTGGCAACATATTACCATATGAAGTGAACACATTGATGCTCGAAACAGCACTGTGACAGCATAAAAATGAGGCATTGGGACTCATTAGGGTCACAGATCACTGCAGTAAGTGCACATTTCAAGGAAAAAGTGAGGACTGCAGATGCTAGAGAGTCAGAGTTGAAAACTCTGGTGCTGGAAAAGCACAGTGGGCTGGCAGCATCCGAAGAGTAGGAGCGTACTGATGAAGAACTTATACCTGAAACGTTGACTCTCCTGCTCCTCAGATGTTGCCTGACCTGCTGTGCTTTTCCAGCACCACACGTTTTGATGCTAATCAGCATCTCAAGCCTAGTTGCACCATTTAATGAGATTGAAGCTGATCAGCATCTGAATTCTATCCAGCTATCCCATTCCAAATCCTGTTCTGTCACACGTTTATGGGGGAGGCAATGGCCTAGTGGTATTATCACCAGACTGTTGATCCAGAGACTCAAGGAATGGTCTGGGGAATCTGGGTTCAAATCCTGCCATGGCAGGTGTTAGAATTTCAATTCAATAAAAATCTGGAATTAGGAGTCTAAATATGACCTTGAATCCATTGCCAATTGTCAGGAAAACCCATCTGGTTCACAAATGTCCTTTAGGGAAAGAAACTGCCATCCTTGTCTGGTCTGGTCTCCATGCGACTCCAGCCCCACAGCAATGTGGTTGACTCTAAACTGGTGCTGGAAATTAGGGATGGGTAATAAATGCTGACCCAGTCTGAAACACCCTCACTTCATCAATGAATGATACACACAAATTTCCCAAATGATCAACTAAGAAAGAACCATTTGCTTGATGTGGGCAAGAATTGCACCCCTTGAAGACATATTTTCCAAAGTTATTTCCCATACGGCCTTTGTTTTTAAGCTTGTCCTTCAGTTTCAGTGGAAAACGGTATTCCTTATTTATCCAATCTATTCACATTAAAATTCCAGGATCCTCTATCCAATTACCCCTTAAACCCTCAATAAATCTGGGAACAAGTTACATCTCTTTGCCTCATACAGTAACCCTTGGAAACCTAGTGGCATTCTAATGAACATGCACTGCACTCCTTCAAAGCAACATGTCCTTTCTTTGGCAACGTCCACCTGAGACTGTGGGTGTTACCATGGCAACATATTATAACAGTAAAAGAAGATACTCTCTAATAGATGACCGCAATGCATTACAATGGTAAATAAACGTACCAAGGTGGAAGGTACATCTCTAGAAAAGTAACAATACATTACTACAGTAATGGAATATAATGAGGCTTTTGTTTGAATCATGGTCACATAGAACTAGAGTAAATCAATATTTTGAGGCCTGAAGGAGTAATTCTCTAACTTGACCCTCAGTGAGGAATAACTTATGAGATATTTGTGCTTTTAAAAGGGTGCTCTCTCTGAAAGCTGCCACCAACTGTACTCCCAACCACTACCTCAGAACAGGACTTGCACTGCATTTCCATTGGTTGTGAAAGGCACTGTGACTAGGAGCTTTCACGCATCCAAAACCTTCAAGGCTGGAACTGTTCGCAACATCGCAACATCTTGCAGTTCACTGTCACTGTTGACTGAGAGACAGAACTGATGATCTCTATTCTATGAGAGGTAACTACTTTTCATCCTTTCCCATCAGAGCTAAAGAGATTCCAATCCCTCCAACGAGTGTCTGACCATATGTTATTGCTCAGTGCCCTGGCAGCAATTTTGATGTCTTCGTTTTGTAGCGGTTCACCATACCATCTGTATGTCAGACCAAAGGCTGGTTACTGGGCGCAGTGCACACAAGAAGAGCCATGCTGCTATGTGGAATCTGATAGAGCAAATCATTGAGGTACTCAAACAATGTTTTCACTGCCAGAATCCTTTGAGAGAAACCCTGCACTACTCAGTAGAGAGGCTGTCAAGATTCATTGTAGCTTCAGGTATGCAGTACTTGACCATCCAGAGAGAACAGTCCTTCTCTAACTACACATCATTAATTCAGGAATGGGAGACATCTAGAATTTTTAGACTTCAGAAGGAGACCACTCAGTCCACCAATAGGCTCTTTGAATGAACGTTTCACTAATGCCATTCTCCCTGTAACCCTGTGCATTGTTCCTTTTCAATAACAGTCTAATTCTCTTTCAAATACGGTGATTAAAGCTGCCTCCACCACACTCTCTAGCTATTCAATCCAGACCCGAGCCACTTACTGCGTGTAAAAGCTTTTTCTCAGATTGCTTCTGCCTTTTGCCAATCACCTCAATTCTGTGCCTTCTTGTTCCTGCACCTCTTGGGAAAGGCAACAGTTTCTCCCTGACTGATCTGTCCTCGTGATTCTGAATTACCTTGATGAACCCTTCTCAGCCTTCTCTTTTTCAAGGAAAACAGTACCAACATCTCCAATTTATCTTCATAACTGAAATTACTAAAGTTCCTCATCCCTGGAGGCATCCTTGCAAACCTTTTCTCCATTGTCTCATGTGACCTCACATCCTTCTGAAACTGTGGCATCCACATTTTGGACAAGAGTCCGGCGGAGGCTGAACCCTTATCCAGTGGATTGTCCATTAAATACTCATCTGAATGCAATACCAGTAACTGCAACGCTAACTCCTCACTCCACAAGATACCTATATTTTACCTTCCTTCGTTCGTTGACCAGCAGTTGAGCCCAATGTCAAGTAAAGGTCACCACATAATAAATATTCCAAACCAAACTTCTAAATAAAAGCACTTCACAACCAAACTTCTAAATAAAAGCAGTCTCAATGGAGGAGGCTGCAGATGGTCACCAAGGATTACTTCAAAGAACTTTGAGTCTAGAAGGCCTCTCTGTGGACCACAACACTTTGGCGTGGACAGCGGTCTGGGCTGGCTTACTGATGGGCACCCACGGAGCTGTCCTAGAGTGGCCCAAATGTTGCCATCTTGAAAGAGTTCCAAAAGTCTGTGCTCCATAGAATCAGTGCCCTCCACATGGACAGTTGCTCAGCAATCTTATCTGGTTGAAGGACAGAGTGCTGCAGTGACCTGCTATGATCCACAGCCATTCGGGCAGGATCTTAAGTTAGGAGCAAGCTGCTTTGCACCATTTCAGGACTCCACACTGAGTCAACCTGCTGCTTGTGGAAGCAGTGACATTGACCATCGTATTGGCTCCCCAAAAGTGCTGACAGAGTTGGCCACCATTTCCAGACCAGAGAGGAAGGACCCCAAGCTCGGTGCATACCCATTGGTTCTCTTCTTTAAGCTACCCATTGAAATGCTTGACCTGAGTCCTCTGTAACAGAACTCATGTGTAACCACACCATCTGGAGAGTTGGAAGCTGTGCATCCATCTTCCCCTGACCTGGCTGCATAGCACTCATGTCCAGTGTCTCGCCATATGCAAGTCCCACCTCGATTGTTTCCTCAGTAAATGGACAATGTCGATATTTCAGCTTGTGGCCGTGAGTGTGAATTTAGTGACAAGGTTGAGTCTTCACCATTGCTCTCTTGTTGCTGTTCCTCCACTGCCTGGTCAAGCTGACCTTTTTGCAGCTGAAAGGAGAAATACACAAAGATAAAGCTGTAGTGCAGGGAAGAGAGCACCGTGTAAATCTGTCACATAGCAGGAGAGGAAATGGGTAGAAGCTAAGCTGTCAATCCAGAGAACCAGATAATGTCCCGTGGTCTTGAGTGCTAATCCCAGAATCTAGATGATGGTGTTTGAACTCAATATAAATCTGGCATAAAGAGTCTAATGGTATTCATAGAGTCCCTACAGTATGGAAGCAGGTCATTCGGCCCCTCAAATCCTACACCAACTCTCCAAAGGGTATCCCACCCAAACTCACCCCACCCTTGTGATTTCCCATGGCTAATCCACATACACTGCTCATTATTGGACATGGGAGGACACCCATGCAGAAACAGGAACAATATGCAAACTCCATACAGATAGTCACCTAAGGGTGGAATCGAACCCAGGTCCCTGGCGTTGTGAGGCAGTAATGCTAACCACTGAGACACCATGCCACCCAAATCTGGAATTGAAAGCTAGCCTTGGTGATGGTGATCATTAACCTATCATTGATGGTGAGAAAAAAATCTGGTTCAATAATGTCCTTACCAGGTCTGGCCTACCTGTGACTCCACAACAACAAAGTTGACACTTAACTACCCTCTGAAATGGCCCAGGAAACCATTCAATTTAAAAACAATTAGGGATGGGCAACAAACCCTTGCCTTGCCAGTGATGCATACATGCCATTAAACAATAAAGAAATAAAAGTTGAAAGAAACAGGGGCAAAATGGAATGTGGGAGAGAGAATTAGGGAGGGAGAATTGAAAATACCCTCACCTTTGATGGTTTCAGCACCTTCACTGATCATGGCCTGAGCAATGGCAGTCAACAGGATATGCTTGCCTCCAGTTAATTGCTGCCACCTCTGGCTTTGTGTCACATTCTCCTGCAAAAGAGAAGTGTCTCACTGAGTGTCATACAATCTGTGTGAGCGATGTGGCTGTCATTGTTCAATAATTGTTTGCGTACGCAAGGTCGGAAGAATGGAATTGAGCCTTGCATCAGTGTGAGGGTTTGATATAGCATAGAGACAGTAGGTAGGAATCTGCAACGATGGATGCAGTTGGTAAGTGATGGGGCTGAAGTGGATTGATCAGTGTCTGAGACTATTGGTGTATTTGGCAGGATACGGTGTTTGATGATTCACAATTTAATTGTCCCACTCATATGATGTCAATGGATGTCCTTTGGCACTGTGACATCCAGCTCCTCAGAGGTTGACACCTAGCATTAAGCTCCATAGCTATCTGCCCTCACCTCTTTCTAAGAATGTGTGTGAGCCTTTGTAGATATGGTACATTATCATTGCCATCCTGGATTTCTAATGACCTGAAGCTAACTGCTCCAATATATATAATAGGGCTGCAGCAGATCAGAAGCTGGGAATTCTGCAGTGAGTAACTCACCCGCTGACTCCCCAAAACCCATTCAGCATTTTCAAGTCACAAATTGGGACTGTGCTGGAATACTTCTTGTTTGCTGGGTAAATGCAACTCCAACAACACTCAAAGGATTTTGATACCATCCAAGACAAAGCGATTCCCTTGATTAGCACACCATCCATCACTTTCAAAATTCACTCCCATCAACTCAATGCACAGTAGCAGTAGTGTGTATCATTTACAAGATGTACTGCAGCAATTGACCAAGACTCCTTTAACAGTACCTTCCAAATTGTGGCCTCTAGCACTTAGAAGGATAAAGGTAGTAGATACATGGGAACACTATCATCTGCATATCCTCCTCAAAGCGACACATCAGCCTGACCCAGAACTATAATTGTCATTCCTTCACTGTTGTTGCTTCTTAATAGCACTGTGAACTTGGCTATACTTTACGGACTGCAGCAGTTCAAAATGGTGTAAAAACAATGACTGCAGATGCTGGAAACCAGATTCTAGATTAGTGGTGCTGGAAGAGCACAGCAGTTCAGGCAGCATCCAAGCAGCTTCAAAATCGACGTTTCAGGCAAAAGCCCTTCATCAGGAATAAAGGCAGAGAGCCTGAAGCATGGAGAGATAAGCTAGAGGAGGGTGGGGGTGGGGAGAAAGTAGCATAGAGTACAATGGGTGAGTGGGGGAGAGGATGAAGGTGATAGGTCAGGGAGGAGAGGGTGGAGTGGATAGGTGGAAAAGGAGATAGGCAGGTAGGACAAGTCCAGACAAGTCATGGGGACAGTGCTGAGCTGGAAGTTTGGAACTAGGGTGAGGTGGGGAAAGGGAAATGAGGAAACTGTTGAAGTCCACATTGATGCCCTGGGGTTGAAGTGTTCCGAGGCGGAGATGAGAGGTTCTTCCTCCAGGCGTCTGGTGGTGAGGGAGCTGCGGTGAAGGAGGCCCAGGACCCCCTTGTCCTCGGCAGAGTGGGAGGAGGAGTTGAAATGTTGGGCTACGGGGCGGTGTGGTTGATTGTTGCGGGTGTCCCGGAGATGTTCCCTAAAGCACTCTGCTAGGAGGCGCCCAGTCTCCCCAATTTAGAGGAGACCGCATCGGGAGCAACGGATACAATAAATGATATTAGTGGATGTGCAAGTAAAACTTTGATGAATGTGGAAGGCTCCTTTAGGGCCTTGGATAGAGGTGAGGGAGGAGGTGTGGGCGCAGGTTTTACAGTTCCTGCGGTGGCAGGGGAAAGTGCCAGGATGGGAGGGTGGGTTGTAGGGGGGCGTGGACCTGACCAGGTAGTCACGGAGGGAACGGTCTTTGCGGAAGGCGGAAAGGGGTGTGGAGGGAAATATATTCCTGTCTACATTGGGGAGACTGGGCGCCTCTTAGCAGAGCGCTTTAGGGAACATCTCCGGGACACCCGCACCAATCAACCACACCGCCCCGTGGCCCAACATTCCAACTCCCCCTCCCACTCTGCCGAGGACATGGGGGTCCTGGGCCTCCTACACCGGCGCTCCCTCACCACCAGACACCTGGAGGAAGAACACCTCATCTTCCGCCTCGGAACACTTCAACCCCAGGGCATCAATGTGGACTTCAACAGTTTTTTCATTTCCCCTTCTCTCACCTCACCCTAGTTCCAAACTTCCAGCTCAGCACTGTCCCCATGACTTGTCCGGACTTGTCCTACCTGCCTATCTCTTTTTCCACCTATCCACTCCACCCTCTCCTCCCTGACCTATCACCTTCATTCCCTCCCCCACTCACCCATTGTACTCTATGCTACTTTCTCCCCACTCCCATCCTCCTCTAGCTTATCTCTCCACACTTCAGGCTCACTGCCTTTATTCCTGAAGAAGGGCTTTTGCCCGAAATGTCGATTTCGAAGTTCAAAATGGTGGCTGACTGCCCCCTTCCTAAGAGCAATTAAGGATGTGTAACAAATGCTAGCTCACATCCCATGAAAAATTTTAGAAAATTCTTCTTTCAGTCTCATCGAAGAACTCCAGATAAAAATCCAAAAATCTTGAAGGCAGCGTTCTCCCATGCTGTGTCATTCTTTTCCAGGTCAGATTCAGGTCATGGAAGACTCACAGTGTCTATACCATCTTGTTAAGAGGCACAGGCTAACGGTGAGTCATGTTAGCTGGCTTTAACTGTTGCTAGCCACTCCTGATACTGTGTACACACATCAACCACCAGGGATCCCCCTTCCTCAATGTGGTTTGTGATCCAATTTCTGCAAATTTAGACAGTGTTCCCAGGACAGACACCACCATGGCTTTGTTCTGTCTTGCTAAGTGCTGGGGTGGCACGGTGGCTCAATGGTTAGCACTAATGCCTCACAGCACCAGGAACTGGGTTTGATTCTGGTCGCGGGCCACTTTCTGTGTGGAGTTTTTCTACCATCACCATAACACTTCAAGATATCTGCACTTGTCTAAGTCTGACCTCTTTTATTGTTGCTGTATTGCTGGCTGTACAAACAGTGGAAAAGGGCCCAAGCTTTGGGATTCCCTCAAACTCTTGACTTTGCTTTCCTCCTTTAAAGCGCTCCACAAAACCAACCCTTTTTGACCAGCTTTTGGTCATCCATTTCACTCCCAAATTTTATTGATTGATGTCCCTGTGAAGCAGATTTGGGTGGTTCATGATGCTAAAAGTGCAATAGAGGTTGTTGTTCAACAATGGCACTTATCGGAACTCTGATCCACTATGACTGACAGTGATACAAGGGCTGCCATTTGTGTGTTTGGTGCACTGAAGGTGCACTGCAGGTTCCTTGAAACCAAGTCTCCAGGCTGGTCCTGGTGGGCTGGGCTCTTCACAGCATTGCCAAGCAGGACATACAGGAAGACCATTGTGCAAATGTACAGATTATGGAGGATTCTGAGGAGAGGAGGGGAAAGGTGACTGAATAACATCTGTCCGGAATGTCAGTCATGCACTTGTTAATGCAAAATTTACTGAGTTGGTTCAGTCGAACCTTGTCATAGTTACAAGTTCCTCTCAGCCAATAATCCCTTGCAAATCACTACATCCCCACAATACTCCTGACGAATCCCATCTCTTGCCATTCATCATCAAGATGGTTAAAACTCAACAAATGAGCATTGGCAAGGACATAAAGTCTTACAAACTCAAAAATCATACAGAGGAATTTCAAAATATCACAATTTTTGCATGCAGTCATGTAGGTACTCTTCTACAATTACAAGACTTTAGTCTACCTTTCCTACCCATTTGGTTCCACCAGGGACGCAGACAGGCCATGCAGATCCATATATCCTGACTGCTAAGATGCTCTGGGCTGACAACATCCAGTTTCAGGAGCCCATGTGGGTCCCACCAGATACTGCTCCCCCTGAGGGGCCAAACTCAGTCATTGAGACTTGAGGTAGCATGTCGGATATTGACTGATGTGGGATGATGTGGAGCTCCACAGCTTTCCTTACTACCATTGTCTGCCCTTGTTCACTTGTTAGCAGGAGAAAAGCCAACTATCTGTCTCACTGAACCTACCAAATTGTGCATATCTGAGTGGGTTCATGGTCTGCATAAATCCTGTGACTGTGCTTCTTCAGAAAGGAACCAACTTCCCACTGAGGATCCACAAGGTCCACAGATTGCTGAAACTGGTGGAGAGAAAAGATATGAATTAGACCCGTCAAAGTAAGTAAGGCGCAAGTCATTATTCTGAACCTGATCAAATTTCACTCACTGTTGAAATGAAGTATGACATGGCTGTCACTGATATATTGTGTCAGCAGGATGTTGGGAGGTTCCCATTTTCCAGTGTCCCAGTGTCTCAGAGTCAGGGATGCTGAAATACCAGCACTCCCTCCTCTGAAGTTAATAGTTGGACTTTTGTGGAGTGACACTTGCTCTTATCTGAATAGCCTGTGCTCTTTTCTCCTGCAACAGGAAGAAGTGCAAATTTACTAGTGATTGCAATGGTAGATGTCCCAGCAATGGGTGCAATATTTTTTGGTCTGGCTGAGGGATAAGATAGCAGGAGGGTGACTTTGAGTGTCAATAGTAGATGGCTCACTGGAATCATGGGAATGTGCATACAAAGTGCATGGGGTGCACTTGGAAGGTGAGTGAGCGTGAGGAGCGATGGGATAGGTTGGCTTGGCAAGGGAGAACAAAGGGTTGAAGCGATCGACTTAGGAGATTGTGCAACCGTACTCACCCTCCCTGACCCTCGATAATTCGAAAACACTTCCTGCACTGAATCCAGAAGTGTGTCTTAATATCACTATTCCTGTCCTCTTGGACCACAATTCCTGCCAATGGCAACAGCACGTTCCCTTTGCCTGTCACTGAGGGACAGCATCTCCCTCACGTTTCCTCTCAGCAGTATGTCAAGGGAGGCATCACAGGCAAGGAGTGCACTAAGATGGGAACACAGACAGGGAGTGAATGGAGATAGGAACACAGACAGGGAATGCACTGGAGGAGGATCATAGACAGCCTTTGACTGTCCTGAAATTTCTGCCAATGCTTGGATTCTCTCGCTTGCAACTTCAGACTCGTCCAAATTCCACTCTTGGATTGGCCTTTCAAAATCCAGAGTTGAGATTGCTCACTCTGTCTCTCCAATAGCCTGACCGCTGAACACTCACTCCCAAAACTAAAGGCAATAAGATAATAAGCTGGCTGTGGTAAAATGTAACAGGCCAGAGGGAAAAACCTAGACAAACCAGTAAGAAATCTGCACGAAACCAGATCAAGATCTCCTGGTTTTGTCTGTTCAGGTATGGATTTGCCTTGGAGGTGACCACAAGACTGATCATTCTATTGGTCAGAAATCTGGTAGCAGTAGTTTCGTGCCTTTTCAGCACAGACTGTGATTACACCGCACTAAACCTTGAGTTCATGTCAATGTGAATGCTTGGATATGAAACCCCAGGAATGCTCATCATCTCATTTATCTTTTCCTTTATTTTCAAACATCTCCTGACCATTCACCTCCACCCTTGATTTCCCCACCCGCACAGTCCCTGTCCACATCACTCCACACCCTCACGTGCCCTGTCTCCAACACTCCCCACCCCCTCAGCCAGGCAGCTCTTTCTGCTGATGCAGATGACTCCCCACAGTCATGTGCTGCTCCTGGTCTGACTCTCCACCCTCACAGATCCTGCATGCACCGTGCACCCCAAACTCTATTATCATTCAAATGAATCTAAGAATTGCTGATGCTGGAAGTCTGAAAGGCAGAAATTGCTGGAGAAACTCAGCAAGTCTGGCAGCATCTGTGGAAAGGGAGAAAGCAGGGTTAATATTTCAAGTCCAGTGGTGAAATGTCTGAAGATGGCCCTGTGCCTGAAACGTTGAGTATGCTTTCTCTCTACAGACGCTGCCAGACCTGCTGATATATACTCCAGCAATTTCTGTTTTTGTCTTCGACTTTGTGATTGCTTTGTTTAAAGTCTTAGTAAGTGAAAAAAACAACAGAGCCGCATATTCATTGCTGCACCACTCATTTCACTTCATAATTAAGTATCACAAACTCATACACAAGTGGCTGCAAATGAAATGTCAACATCCAATGTCAATGTAGATGTAATGTCTGTGTGTTATTATGTATATGTAGCTATAATTGGTCCTTGTGTATGATGCATTAGGAGCTATGATCTACCTGTCTCAAGCATAGAACAATAAAACTGAATTCATTCATATTAATTCAATCTGAAAGAAATGAAATCTGCAATATCCACCTAGTTTAGAGCTACATAATTTGTCAAATAAGGATTGTAACATTTACCTTGAATGGATGGTCAGGGCAGTGTCTTGTACAGACTTTTAAATGCGTGAAGCTCTCCCATTTTCTGATTCTTGAATGGCGGAGCGTCCTCTATCAACATCTCCCTGACAATGAGCACACGGTTACCTAGTAAAGTCAGGATACTGCCTAGCTATGGGGGAGGTAATGGCCTAGTGGGATTGTCACTGGGCTCTTAATCCAGGGACCCAGGTTTGAGTCTTTTGGCAGATGATAGAATTCGAGTTTAAAAATGCCCCTGAAATTAAGACTCTAATGATGGTCGATTGGTATTATCGCTGGACTGTTAGTTCAGAGACCTTGGTAATGTTCTGGATTCTTCAAATGCTACCACGGCAGATGGTGGAATTTGAGTCCAATAAAAATCTGGAATCAAGAGTCTAATGATGATCACGAACCAATGCCAATTGTCAGAAAAAAGCCATCTGGTTCATTGACATCCTTTAGGGAAGGAAACTGCCATCCTTATTTGGTCTGGCCTACATGTAACTCCAAACCCACAGCAATGGGTTGATTCTTAACTCCCCTTTTGACAATTAGGAATGGATAACAAATGCTACCTATCCAGCAATGCCCTGATCCCTTGAATGAATTTTTAAAATTAGAGAGAAAACCCCACCTGGTTTTATCATGTCCTTTAGGGAAGATAGCTGCCATTTTACCTGGTCTTGCCTATATGTGACTCCAGACCTACTATAATGTGGTGTGCATTTACCTCAATAAGGGATAAGCAAGTATTGTTGGCAGTGAAGTCCATGTCCAGTGAATGAATTAAAAAAAGATGTTGACTGATTTTGTTCCTGCTGAACAGAGCTGGAAAATGCTCACTTTGCAATGTCCTGTACCATCTTGCACATTCTTTGATGCTCACAAACAATATCTACTTAATGTGAATACAGCTCCAACAATATAAGGCTGCCATTTCCTGACGATTTAACATTCTACTGTGACCTGTGCACCTCCCTAAAGATCTACAGGATTGTTTTCTCACCTTTTTTTGGGGCTTAACATAATGTAGCAGATTTCTGACTCACTCGTCAAGGATGGCAGATTCTGCAAGAGGAACAGCTCATGTACCACTTCGGAGGAAAAAAAACCCGAAACCTTTCAGCTGCTGCTTCACTTCCCATTTACACACCTCAAAGGAGAAGCAGGAATGTGACCACAAGAGTCCCTCCTGACTTCAGAATTGGGAAGATGCTTCAATGAGTGTACATTGTACATCACAGCTGCATCAGGATAGAGAATGTATCCTTCTGAAAATAAAAACATCAGTCTGCAAAGTGCTCATCTAAAGGAGGGAGGTAGGGGCAATTGACTTTTGCAACAGAATGAAAGGAGCCTGGATAAGGAGTGCCCAATGCTCCAGCTATTCCTGCGGGAGGACATAATATGGTGGACTATAAAGCAGCAGCTGTCTGTATCTCTCTTGAGGTCTGGTGGTACTCCCTTCTAGACAATGACCTCCTTCACAAACTTTAGGGGCTTAATGGAACAGCAAACGAGGACAGCCACAATTCAGTTAGCTGCCTTGTGACTCCCAGCAGAAGGCAACACATGAAGCCCATGGAGAATCCCCAAACTAGAGGGAAGTTTGGCAACTTGGGAAGTCAAAGAATAATACAAGCACAGGAACAGGCCCTTCGACCCACCAAGACCACGTCAACACCATGTCTTTCTAAACAAAAATCCTTAGCCTCTATATGATTTGTTTCTTTCGACTCCCTTCCCATACATGTGTCTGTCAAAATGCCTGTCAAACATTGCTACTGTATCCACCTCCACCACCTCCTCTGACAATGCATTCCAGGTATTTACTCTGTGTAAAAAAAAATGCCTCTCACATCTCCTTTAAACTTATCCCCTTTTACCTTAAACCTATGTCCCCTCGTAATGGACATTTCTACCCTGGGAAAATGACTGACTATTCACCCTATCCATACCTCTAACAATTTTGTAAACTTTTATCAGGTTGCCTCTCATCCTTCCACGTTCAAGTGGAAACAAATCAAGTTTATTCAATCTCTCCTCACAGTTAATACTTTCCAAACCTGGCCACATCCTGGTAAACCTCTTCTGTACTCTCTCCAAAGACTCCACATTCTTCAGATAGTGTGGTGACCAATATTTCAAATGTGGCCTAACTAAAATTCTATACAGCTGCAACATGACTTGTTCGGTTTTTTTACTCTATGCTCTGACAAATGAAGGCAAACATGCCATATGCCTTCTTCACTACCTTATCCACTTATGTTCCCACTTTCAGGGAATTGTGGACCTGTACATCTAGATCCCTCTGCATGTAGACGCTACTAAAGGACCTGCCATTTATTCTCTACTGTCAGAGGACTTGGGAGAGTACCTGTTGAAGCAGAAGCGGGTACTACAGACGCTGGAGATTAGAGTGGTGCTGGAAAAGCACAGCAGGTCAGGCAACACCTGACGAGAAGGAAAATCGATGTTTCAGGCAAAAGCCCTTCATCAGTACCTGTTGAGTCCTGACAATGGCTAGTACAAAGTGCATATCCTGTTTACTGGCGGGTAAGCCTGTAAGAGCAAAACATAAATAGAGAGCTTTGCAAAGAAAGGTATAAATGAATTTTTTTTAGTGTGTATGCGTTGCTAGAACATAGGTAATTGTTGTGCATTCCCCAAGTACAGAGACTCTAATGGATTTCGGGCTCAAAACACAAAGTGGAGGCTGATGAATTAGCCCCTCAAGGTCAGCACTGTTGCGTTTGAAAACAACGATGCCCAAGGTCTACAACGGCAGTACCATCCAGGTCAGGATGGCATTGAAAGCTAGCAGTACAAACAGGGTAGGTGATTAAACCACTCACTCATTCATGCCGGGCAGTGTATGTTAGCAGAATTGAGATGAATCTGTAGAGTAGCACATGGTGCGCAAAGCAAATCATTCTTAACAATACCAGAATGCAATCTCCAATCTGTCTTCGCTGATAGAAGCACAAGAGAGGACAGATGAAGAAGGCCCACAGGATACAGCTGCAGAATTGATGGATGGGGGTCATGTCAGGGCTTCCCAGCTGTAGTTCAGGGGCCTTGGCATTAGATCCCCCTCTATATCGGGGCAGGCTATGAATGAGGTGGCTTCTCCATCAACAGTAGTCTCTTTGGACATGGATGTCCCCGTATATTGAAGCAGATGAGACAGAGGAACTGGATGGATTGCATTTTAATCCATTGCCCACAAAGAAGAATGGACCAGCTTCACTCGCTGCCTCCAGAAAAACTCCTGAGTGACACAGTGTAAAATTTTGGATGCCAAAAACATAGATTGCTACTTTGATTCAGGATTATCTCTCTCCCCAAGACTATCAGTGAAAGTCTTGAGACGAGACCATGTCAGTCTTGATTGAGTTTGCCATCCAGCCTAATCTGATGTTGCCATACAACCAAGTCAAAAATCACACCAGGTCTTAGTGAGAATATGGAGTCTCTTGTATAACGTGTTGCATGATTTTTGACTTTGTCCACCCCAATCCAACACTGGCACTTCCTAATCATGGCCATACAACCCAGTCTGAGGTTGCCAACAAGGTTAAAGAACTCCCAATCATCTGGGGGAATTTCCAACACCTCCCCAATCATCTGGGGGAATATCCAACAAGGAAAATAATCTTTATCTCACCTAGTACCTTGTCTCTTTCTCATTCTAAATAGCCCACAACTGGGCAGAAAGAGTCAAGACAGATGATAAGCTGACTGATATTCAGCTCCTCACCCTTTATGTGGAGACTATCCTGACTCTGACTACCCAGAGTAGCTAACTGATCATGTCCAAGGTCCTGGACTGGTATCGAAGGTTGCCCTTGGCTTACTGAGCCAGGACCCCTGAGCGAATGCTATCCCTGGACTTGGCCAAGGTCTGCTGACAACCATGACAAGCTTCCGATCTTTATGTCCGTCCCAAACAATTATTTAATTTCCCTCCAATTTGGGAGTTTTTGTTTGGTCACCTTGACATCTGATGAGGATAGTTTAGTCATGACTGAGTTATAGACAATCGTCAATCCCACCTGTAAATCAGAATGCCTTGTGTACCTCAAGATTGACTTTTTGTAATCTATAGAAATGTTCAAAGCTCATTAGGCTTGTGTGTCCCCTTAATTAAGCGAATGGAAAAGCTGTAACAGCAAAGGGCTATAATTAAAACGCTGACCACAGAAGCTTTCAAATGAGGCAAATGAAAATGACATAGATCTGAATCACCCAGTCATGATCGTAACCATGGGAACTCACCTGGAACATTAGCTGTGAGTCAGTCAGTGGCACTTTGGGTTCAAGGTCAGAAAGTCATGGGTTCAAGTCCCATTCCACACCCATAGTGAAAATATCTAGGATCATGTTCTAGTGCAGTACTGTCAGAGTGATGACTTTCTTTTAGAAACCATACAGTGTGGAAACAGGCCATTCAGCCCACACTGTCCCTCTGAAAAGCATCCCACTCCAATCCCATAATCCTGCATTTCCCATGGCTAATCCACCCAACCTACACATCCCTTGACACTATGGACAATTTAACAAGGCCAATCCACCTAATCTGCATGCCTTTGTACCGTGAGAGGAAGCTCATACAGACACAGGGAGTACATGCAAAAGCCACACAGACAGTCATCCAAGGGTGGAATTGAACCCAGGCCCCTGGTGCTGTAAGGCAGCAGTGCTAACCACTGAGGCATCTCCCTTTCAGATGAAACAATAAACTTGCGAGCCTGTCTTCTCTCTCAGATGGTGCTATTTCAAAGAACAGCAAGGGTACATTATCTTATTACAACCCTTCAATTCAGGAGCATAAGATGGTTTTTACGATGGTCAGAATTTGGTGTCACAATAGTGATGAGGCATTTGTTAGTATCAGTACAGAAATAGCAAATTCAAATACTTTTCCAAGATAGTTTAATGAAAGCAACAGCACACTCTCTGCTTCACCACTGGAAAGCATTAGTAGTCTGTACTAAGTAAATTCACCAGTGAAAGTCAGTGCTTGACTGACATGATGATGGAGCATGCTTTGGCATCACCTAAAGTCCGTGCATATGTAATTTGGTCTTGATTCGGCCAGAGGGAGCTTTTTAGCTGCCAGAGAATTTTTTTTTCAGAGGGATCATCTGCGAGATCCAGGGTGTCAATGCTGTCAAATTTAAGTGACATCCACAGCCAAAGTGATTAAATAAACCAGTGAGATAAATGAGGGGAAAAAGAAAATGCCTCGTCCTCCTGGCATCATACCATTCATAATTGTATGGTACAACATCAAAACTGGCATATGGGACAACGGCTAATAACTGACACCGTGCCTGCAAACTGACCAAAACAAATAATTACCTACCTCAGAGAGTCACAGAGTGGGTGGTGTTTAAGGTGATGCCTGTGGAGCTGTGTGCATAACAAGAATAGGCATTGGCAAGGATGCCAACAACATGTTAAAATATCATTTTCAGCCACCTCCTTACTCCCATAGGGCCATCTCAATGGCCATGAAGGTACTGCAGCCTTGATGCATGAGGTCATTTCAGCTTGGCAGGTGGCAAGTGCATCACGCAATTGGCCTGGCAATAAGGTGATCTCAGATGCCATAGTCCACACAGCATCTGCGTTTATCCCCAGCACTAACCCATTTCACAGGATCGATTGATTCCACAGAGTGCAGTGAACATTAGAGAGACTCACAAACCCCATTGGAGATACAAAACAATTTGCCTGTAATCTACCTGAACAGGAACATAGTCCATTTGTAAAATCTGATCATTCTTTACAATATCGAATTGCAGATTGTAAATGTCAGTGCAAATCACTAGGATGGTGCTCCTGACGCTGTTGTCCTTCAGGATTGGAACTTATACTCCAGCACAGCAAGGGCCCAGATAGATGATCTACAACATCTCTACAACATCACCAACATCACCAACAGTCTCACAAAGAGGAGCATTCCAAGGATTAGGACTAAGATAAAGAGAAATTTCACGACTCATAGAGTTGAGAATCTTTGAAATTCTCCACCTCAGATGATTGTGGATGCTCAGCTGATAAATATATTCAAGACTGAGACTGATAGATTCTTGGACATGAAGGGAACCAACTGTTACTGGAATCTGGAAAGTTGCTATGATGTCCAAATTCATCCATAATGTTGTGAATGATGGAACAAGTTCACAGGAGTAAATAACATACTCCTGTTCCTGCTTCTTATGCCAAGTGGCATGTGCATTTTATTCCTCTTAAAAAAGGTTTTGCAGAGGTTGGATACTGTAGTGTAAGGGATTGACAGTATCTGAACTCTAAGAAGAGCATGTTCGAAACTTGCAATGTCATAGTGACATCCAATTCTGTGAACCAAAGCCTAAGTCCTTAGAGATCTGAAGGATATCATCCTGTACCATCCCCTACATATAACAGAGCCTATTAATGTTCACTCACACAGTGTGGAACGGGTCTTACTACAAATAAAACTCAGTGTCTTTAATATGTTCCTTCTCCAAAGAATATGAGTAAGTCAGTTGGGTTTTTATTACAATCTGATAGCTTTACAGTTACCAGAACTATTATCAGAATTTTATTCTGGATTTGTTTTATTAACTGATCTCAAATTCACAAATTGCCACAGTGAAGCACTGGCCAAGGGATTTGGATTATTAATCCTGAAACATAACCATTATGCTACAGTAGGCATTAAAATGTTCCACAAAACATGCTGAGGCCATTGGCTAAACCATGGCAATGCATTAATCGATATTAAGTGAACATAATTAGGGTACAGCATGTATTGCAGCAAGGCATTGCTGAAATAGGTAAATGTACTGAGGCTGAAGTGGGATCACAGCCACACCACTACAGATAAGCATAGTACATGGTGCAATGTGTCAACACTTTACTAATGAAAAGGGAGGTTATATGGATGTTCATGGCAATACATTCCTAAAATAAGTAAATAAACTCTGGATCCACTGCACCTCATGTCTATGAGACTATAAGAAGTAAATGTACTGATCATATATGATACATTATTCCCATAAGAAAAGAAATATGCAGAGTTTGCAGAAAATATGGCACCAGTGAGCAGAAGCAACGTAGCGAGGCTTTAAGGTACATTATCTGACTGAAACTATTGAGTGAATAATGGCAACCAAATTGCCACTCGAAAGGAACACATTGAGTCTTATAGCTACATTGAGGAAAACACACTGCAACAACACAGGATCTCATCGAGTGGATTGCGGCAATATGTTCCTGAACGAAATAGGTGCCAAGGCTTTAAGAGGCACCAATGCAACACAACATTGTTCTTACACTAAGGGAGTGCACTGGAACAACCTGCAGCACATTACTGTTTAAAAATAAATGTTCAACCACATGTCAACACTTAACTACAATAACAGAAGATTCTGTGTCAATAAAGTGGATCCCTGAATTTTGTTACTGCAATAAAGGGACATATGGAAGATATAAACCATGTTATGTCAATTCAGAAATATACTTTGGCTTTACAGTGCATCATGGCAACAAATTCCTGCAGCAAAGAAATGCGTTAAAGTGCAGCACAACTACATATGCTGCGGTTAATCTGCATTGCTTTAGGGTGCATCAAAGCAACAGATTATTACTAAGTGGGAATGTGCTGATCCAACAGGAGCCATAACTAAATCAACTAATATTTTTTTAATTTCAACATGGCGCATGAAGATGAAGAATATAGAATTATTTCAAGAATAAAATGTGTTTCATTGTGATGCATTACTGCAGTAAGTCAATGCACTGAAACTGTAGGGTGTACCATGCCAACTCTAAAATTGTAGAGGATTTTCTGAGGTTGTGGGTTGCAGTAAGGCAATACATTACTGCAGGAAACAAGGCTGAAGATGAATCATTGCAAAATATTACTTCAATAAGTAAAGCAAAAGGGATATTATACAGTGCATCATACCAGCACTACAGTGTGTGTTTTTTATGCGATAGAGTGTAATATGGTAAAACAATAACACAATAAGGCAGTATTCTGTGGCTCTCGGATGCATCCAGCAAATTGTGTCAAAGAATGCAGGGTTATTTGAGGATATGGTTGTGTTATAACAATGCATTTCCGTAATAATTTACTGAAGCTGTAGTTTGCATCACAGATTATTACAATAAGTAAAAATGTAGAAGCTAAGTCTTACTAGACTATCCCGAAAAAATTCAGGGACAAAGTAATGGAAAGACAGGAGAAGAATAATTGAATAGGTGTCAATTTAAATTTAACTTGAATTTTCAAAATGTTTTCAACAAATCGCAAGCCATAGCTCATGACAAAGGTTAGCGTGTATGAACAGCAGTTTTCCATAAATATCAGCGCTTTCCTAAATGTTGTACACACTTCACTTTGATGATTTGGACTCAGAAACAAATAGCTCAATATCAAAATTTGCAGATATTACAATGCAGGAAGCATAGCCAGAACTGAAGGAGAATGCAATACGTAGAGATAGGATTCTAAGAATACGTAGATGAGATAAGTTATGTTGTCACTATGACCTAAAAGTTGTGTATTAATGCTCTGTTAAGAAGGTAGAACCTGTATAGCTCAGAACATGCTGCTGTGTCGCCTTATCATCAAGTACATTCTAACAGTAGATATAATCTTATTGTTACCAAGAAGTACAACCCAAAATAGAACATGATCAAATACAAATTAGTACAAGAAGGCTTTGAAAAACTTATAGAATGGGCAGTTAAGTCAAAAATAAACTTTGTCATAGATAAATGTGAAGAGCTTTGGTAGGAAAAATGGAAAGATTGCCTGCAACCTAGAAAAGTAAAAAATAAACTGACGTGGGTAGAACAGCACGAGGTGGGGTGGTGGTCTGGGAATAGAAGGGAGCAGGTCATTAAAAGTAGTACAGCATGCAATCAAAACAATTAAAAGTGCTAACAAAGATCAAGTGGATCAAAGGTTACGGGGAGAAAGCAGGAGATTGGGATTGAGAATCATATCAGTCATGATCGAATAGCAGAGCAGACTCAATGGGCTGAATGGCCTCATTCCATTCCTATATCTTGTGGTCTAAGTCATTGCTATCTATTCTTTGGAACACATAACTCAGAAACAGTAAAGTTATATTAAACCTCTGGTCAGGTCCCAGTGCAGAGTATTGAACACCATATTATGAAAATGACACAAATTGATTGGAGCAAGTGCAAAATCAGTGACAAAGCTAGTACCACATTGAGAGATTACAACCTGGCAAGTTCAAATAGTAAAAGGCTGTCCCTTTATAAAAGATATGGAGTTGACCCAATAGAGTTCAATACCGAATCGGAAAGGGGAGATGCAGAGAAAATCTTTCCAACTGATGGGAGATTTTAGATCTAGAGGCAATCCAAACAACACACTAAATCTAAATGAGAAATTTGGAAGCGTTTGTTTATGCAGAGGGTGTTTAGAATGTAGCACTCACTACCACTGGTATTGATTGAGGTACCACCTTTCAGATGTTACAGAGTGAACGCGATGAGTACATGAAAGAAAAATGAACAGAAAGATATGCTTAAAGGCTGCAATGAAATACACTACACGAGAAGAGGTTTGTGTGAAACATAAATAACAACCCAGTCTAGCTGAGGCGAATGGTCTATTTTTTGTACTGTATATTCTTCGACATTTTATGAATATAGAGGATATATGGCCTATGATGATGACACATAGGAAGCAAACATGCTGAGGCTATTGGGTACAATATTACAACACATTGGTACAATGACTGAACATGATGAGCCAATAAGGTGTGAGTACAGACATTTTATTATGTTGAGATGTTATATTAGAATGCTATATACAAGATGTTGCATACAAGTTGCTGTAGTATCATGGCAACACATTCCCACATTAAATAAATGCACTGAAATGATCAGGTGAATCATGGCAACATATTGCTGCAGCTAATGAACATATTGAGCCAATAGGATATTACCTTGGTCATTTTTGCAACATATACATGATAAGTAGATTCCAACCCATTTGGAGGTACAGGAGAAATTATTCACTTTCGTAGCCTTGTCCAAAATGGATTGTATAGACAAGCTTGACATAATATAGCAACACATTAATATGAAGCAGGAATGTACAGAAGCTTTAAAGTGCCTCATGGAAACCTTACAACAGTAAAGTAACATACTGAAGGCTAATGGGAGCAACACTGCAATATCCAACTGCAGTTCATGAACATACTAAAACTATCAGAGCGACATCAGCATATGCTATTATTACAATAAGATAACATACTGCCCAGTAAGGTGTATTATTACAACATGGTATGGCATAAAAGGCAGATGTCAGACTGACACACTGTCTTGTGGCAAAACATTCCTCTGACAAGTAAAACACCAAAGATATAGGAAGTATCGAATAGTCGCTAAGTAAGAACATACTGAGATGACATCATGGTATCACTTTACTTTGGAAATAATGATATTGACACTGTAGTGTGAACCATAACAAAATGTTACTACAGGAAAGAAACATGTTGATATTGATGCTATAGAGTCCATGATGGCAACATATTACAACAAGAATAAACATACTGAGGTTACACATGAACAAAATAGTGTGGACACTGAAAATCTGAAATAACGATTCCTGACATTACAGTTAAAGATACTCAGGCTGTAGTTTGCCTCAGGTAAACACATTACCAAAAATAAGGAAACAGGCAGAGTCCATAGGGAGCATCATGTAAATGTGCAAACATTATCCTCTGGTCCATCCAGGCTGTCCCAAACAAGTGTGATAACTTAATGTGTGACACAATACTCTGTCCAATCCATACATAATTCTCTTGGGAGAGAGGAGTACAACTAAGCTGGAAAGCCCTTGGTCAAACATTCTGTGGAGTTCCTCACTGACTCCCCCTCAGTAATGAGGCAAGAGATCACTCTACTCCTGAACTCCTTGCACTGTCTACCTTTTGCAAGAAGTGACCTCCACTGCAGTCAGAGACAGTTCCATCTCTTGCTTGAGGGAAAAATCATACTCACTGCATATGCTGGCAGCCTCTCTCAGATGTTCATTGTTTTCTGTGGAAATGTAAAACTCTCCTGCAAAGATAATTATCTCTTACATGGAAGTTATTCACCTACATGATTCACAACTTTTGTAACAGCTATGCGACAGAAGATCGTCCAACCCAAATAGTAGTGTTCATAAGGTGTCTGATTTCACCAATCATGCTAAGTTTTGAAAAGTTATGGCAACACGTTACCTAAAATGGTTTAAGACTGAGATTGTAGAATACCACATGGCAATATTCAACAGTGAAGCATCATACTGAGGCCACTGGGTGTATCACTAGAATGCATTTCTACAGTCAGTTAACAGCCGTGCTATATGGTGCATCATAAAAATATACTATTTTGTAATTCCTACACAAATAGACGTATGGCATGCCTCATGACAAATCATTAAGTAAAAATGCTGAAGATATAGGTGCATCATGGTAAAACATTGCCTCTGAGTAGGAACTTTTGACGTTTCACATTACAAGGTATAACAATAACAGAGAAACATTTTGATCATTCAGTTTGCAACATGACAATATATCATGAGAATATAGGAACCAACAAGGGATTGTTGGTGAATCATGGCAATGCTACAGCAGGAAAAGAATTTAGCCTACCCTTTAAGGCCCATCATGGTAAACATTACTACAATAAATAAACATACAGAGGTGAGAGGTACATAGAGAAATATCTTGTACAATTATTATAGGTTCAGAGCTAATAGTGTCCATTATGGCAATACATTGCTAGAAAGCAGAAACACAGTGACATTACAGAGTGCCTCATGTAAACACATTACTAGAATTTGAGAGATACTGAGTCTATCAGGAACATTATGTGAATATACAAGCATTGCTTGGAACAAAAAGATCCATTGGCCCATCCTGACTGTCCCACATAATTACAATACCTCTTTGTGCTTCACAATTTCTAAATCCAAAATCCTGTGATTTTCCAGCCAGAAACAAGGGGAAGAAAATGAACATTAGCCCTGCTCAACTGAAGAAAAATATTTTGAAACATTCCTTGCCAACTCCCCTTCCTCAATGATTGAAACTAGGTCAGCAGTCTGTTATTTTAGTTTATTAACTAGGTCAGCAGTAATTGAAATACCTACCTTTGGTAAGAAATGATCTCCAGCTAGAAACAGGTCAAGGTCTTGCAGGATAGCAATCAATGAAATGGCATCCACCATTCGAACTGGTAGACTTTCCCACTGTCTCCTGAGGAAGTTTAGTACACTCCTGGAAAGATAATTGTCAGAGAGTCATAGAATCTTTACTAGCTAAGTCAATAGACAGTTGTTGTAATATGCACATAAAAGGAAGCTATTCAATCCAAATAGGAATTCAATGACTTGGTAATTTCTCAGATTCCTCCAAAACTCTTATAACTGATCACAGCTATACATCACCAATAGACACCTAATGAAGGTGTGGAGTATATAAGTGAGATCCTGAAGTAAGTTAAGGAAATTGAGACTATAAATGGTATATTATGGCAACATTATTATGGTAAGTAAATGCATTGAAGCTACTCTGTTGGGAACATCAGATCAAGAGTGGTATACAGCAAAAGACCCTTGGTCTAATCCTCCTGTCCCACTCAACTGTGATACCTTATTATGTTTTATGATATATCCACTCTACACTGAACCAAAACTATATACAGTATCTTGGAAGATATAAAAACCAGGTAAAAAATTAAATAAAGCTGGAGAAAGAAAAAAAAAACTCGAGGAAATTCATCTCTGACTTCCTTAGGTGACCAAAACTAGTCCAAGAGATCTCTCTCCCTCTCTTTCTCTCACTGGCTTGCTGGTTTATTTGATGTACTCACCTTTTTAAAAGGTCACCTGCCCCTGTCAGCCAGAATCATGTCTGGATCTCTCACAAGTTGATATTCGGTGCACTATACGAAATGCACAGCCCATTAATGACGTTCACTATTTTCTGTGAAAATATAAAACACTCCTGCAAAGATAATGTCTCTTAGGTACAAGTCATTGACCATCACAATGGACATTTTTTTTTGTGACACCCCTGACACTGGGATATCTAGCAATACAGAAATTGTTAATTTTTCATTTTTCACAGACTCTACCAGAATAGTTCCCACAGAAGATCATATGTTAAAACCTGGAGTATTATGGCAGCACCTTAATTGCTACAAAACAAGAATATACTGGGGCTATAATGTGCATCATATGCAACACATTCTTAGATTATACACTGTAGAATATACCACTGTAACATATTACTGCAATAGATAAATATATTGAAGCTTGGGTACAAATCATATCAATACATGATTATATCAAACAAGAAAATGGGTACATCATTGCAAGAGATTAAGAATAAGTAAACATTTGTAAACAATAGGGTGCACATCACAGCAACACTACAGTTTCAAAGGAATATATTAAATCCATGCGATGTACATTAGCGACAAAGTCTACCTAGGTTCTACTGTTCATTATGGCAGCACATGTGAACATCAAGGAACATACAGCAGCTATCAATTACATCATGGTAAAACTGTAACAACTGACAAATGTACTGAGATTATATGATGCACCATAGCAACAAAATTATAAAGACTTATACATTACAACAATGGAGTGCATTATGGAAACACATTCATATGGTAAGTAAATATGCTGAGGCTATAGAGTCATTATGGCAATACAAAAAAGGGCTAGGGCAAGGCTTTAGAGTCCATTATTGCAAAACGTTACGATGATATGCAAGCATACTGAGGTCAATGTTACACCATAATGCATTATAATGGTAACTAAGGCTATTTGGCACAACTTGTCCATACATTTTTCCATTAAACTCTGTGGCTCTGTGGGGTTGGAGGTGATATGTTGAGGGACAAATTGGTAGCTGCAATGGTCCAGCTTTATTGGTGTTAGGCAGAACAGTTGGATTAACCGATAATTTTTTACCTAACTGTTTTGTATATTGACATTGCTACAATGAAATACCTACCATGGCTGCAGGGTCCGCAAAGGCCACACAATATTATTGTCAAAAAATGCACGGAGGCAATGCAATGTGTCATGGTTAAACATTTTGTTCATCAACCTCTTTTCCTCTAAAGTTCAGGCAAAATGCTTTGATCAAGTGAAATATTATTGAATGTAAAGAGCAAACTTTATTTGTATAGCATAGGTGATGAAAACAGACAATGCGTAAGATAGTAAATCAGGTTGTCTTCCTCCTGCTACTGAACGTTAATGTACGACTCTGTCATTGTTACGTGCTGTTTCTTTGTCACAAAGACAATATTTCAAGGACAGTCAGATGGACCTGTAGATTGGCAGCTTCTTCCAATTTCTTTGAAATAATTTCTGACTGAGGACTACACTTGTCATTCATTTTCATAGTGTCAAGACCATGGATTACAATTCTCAACGTTATTCAAAGTATTTCTTTCAGTTTTTACACTTTAGTGAACCAGGGCACCATAATTTATGTTCATTATTACATCTCTTCTTGTATTTCCAAGGCAACCTGTAGACATATCTATCAGGTGTGGACATAATGGATTATTTTATTATTAACTCTCAATTTTTCCATATGTCCAACAGTTACTACAACAAACAAACATTAAAGCTCTAAGATGCATCTTGGTAACACATTGCTATAATACCAGAACATATGAGTCTAAAGGCTGCTTCTAGGAGGCACACTTCTATAGAAAAGGAGCATAATGAGCCTTTCTGCTATTGCTTGACAAAATATTACTGCAATAAAAGTCACACATTGAGTGGACAGTATTATCAGGACAACACATTAACCAAGGTAGCATGGCTATGAAGTCCATCATGGCAACTCTATTAAAAAAGAACAGACCTAAAGTGGTAGATGGATCATGGCAACACATTACGAGAAGAAGTAAACATACCAGGGCTATATGGCAACAAATCATTGCAATAAGTAAATATTCAGAAGCTATAGACTGCATCCTATAAGCACATCATTGGAATAATATTATATGTGTTATATGATGTATCACGGCATCACAGTTCAATAGTGGATGAATCTAATAGTGCTATAAAGTGCAATGTGGCAACATATTCATATAATGAAAATAATGTCCTGATGTTGCAGTGTATATTACAATGGCACAATAAAAAAATCAGAAAATATTGATGTCTTAGGATCCCTCACAGCATGATCAACACATTTGATATATGGTATTATTCTGATCGAGCAAGAGGCTGCAGAGTAGGTTGCAACCAGCAAAGATCAATACAATAAATAGATATATTCAGGATACAGGGTACACCAAGCTGGCATTGACCTGATGGGCCAAATGACCTCATTTTGTGCTGTAACCATTCTATGATTCTATGACTACAATCCAGCATGTATATGAAACAATAGCAACATGGCAACACATTATAATAGTCAATGAACATACTAATATCCACACATTTTCCAATGAGATTATAATACTGCATGGATTAGAAGATATGGGTGAAGGTTACAAATGTAGACTTTCTGGTCTAGCTAGCATTGTATGAGGAAACTGTTGAATCAGCTGGAATATTCCTGACTAGATATATTCCTGAAGTTCAGGATCTTACTGAGGTGATATTTTCTGCATTGGTAATACATTGCTATGGTCAAGAAACATACTTCAGCAATACCATGTCAGGACAAATCATTTCTGCTAATCAACCTTCTTCCCCCTACAGTTCCGGTAAACACGTATTTACTACAAACATCATGTTTACAGTATGGGTGATTAAATGAGACAATAAAAAGGGTAGCAATTTGAGTTTTCTTGCTCCTGTAGTAAATGTGCATTATTTTACTGTTTGTGTATCAAAGATGGCATTTTAAGCAAAACAGATGTTTTGATGGCAATGGCTTGTAACTCCCTTCTGGGATCATTTCTAACTGAGGATTACAATGGTTGCTTATTTCAAAGAATGCATAGGGCAGACCACAGTTCTATGTTATTTTACATTAATCACTCACAGTTGATATTCAAATTCAGTCGACACTTGTGAGGAACATGCTTCCATTATCTAAGCCTCATGTTTCCCAGACAACCAGCAGACACACTGACCAGTTGTGGGCACAACAGGATGATTTGCTTGTTATTGCAATTATTGCAACAAGTAAACATTCCGAACTGTAAGATGCCATAGGGCAACACAGTTCCACAATAATGGAACATAGTGAGACTTCGAGTTGGAACATGGCACCACATAATTATATTAAAAGTACACAGTGAGATGTAAGTAAATGCTGTCATAGAACCGGATCAGTCAAGCAAGGAAATATATCAAGGCTATACTGAAAATATAGCAACATTGATGAGCAAGAGGAGCATATGGAATCTACAAATTAAATCATGGCAACAAATTGCAATAACAAATAAATATACAGAGGGTACAGGATATGCCATGTCAACAAGTTACTGAAACGCAGGAACATATTGATGCTATACCTGTACAGTGCATCATGTCATCACAGTTGTGTAGGATATATCAGAGCTGAAAAATGTGTTGCTGGAAAAGCGCAGCAGATCAGGCAGCATCTAAGGAGCAGGAGAATCGACGTTTCGGGCTTTAGCCCTTTTTCAGGAATGAGAAGGGTGTGCCAAGCAGGCTAAGATAAAAGGTAGGGAGGAGGGACTTGGGGGAGAGGCGTTGGGAATGCGATAGGTGGAAGGAGGTTAAGGTGAGGGTGATAGGCCAGAGAGGGGGTGGGGGCGGAGAGATCGGGAAGAAGATTGCAGGTCAAGAAGGCGGTGCTGAGTCCAAGGGTTGGGACTGAGATAGGAGAAACCCTCCAACCACAAAGGATGAATGCAGATTTCTCCAGATTCCTCATTTCCCCTCCCCCCACCTTATCTCAGTCCCAACCCTCGGATTCAGCACTGCCTTCTTGACCTGCAATTTTCTTCCCGACCTCGCCGCCCCCACTCCCTCTCCGGCCTATCACCCTCACCTGAACCTCCTTCCACCTACTGCATTCCCAACACCCCTCCCCCAAGTCCCTCCTCCCTACCTTTTATCTTAGCCTGTTTGGCACACCCTCCTCATTCCTGAAGAAGGGCTTAAGCCCGAAACATCAATTCTCCTGTTCCGTGGATGCTGCCTGACCTGCTGCGCTTTTCCAGCAACACATTTTTCAGCTCTGATTTTCAGCATCTGCAGTCCTCATTTTCTCCTAGGATATATCAGAGGTTATAATGTGCCATCATGTGTTCATACAGCACAAAGGCCTGACTCATGTTGTAATGCATCAGGGCAACACTACAGAAACAATTATTAATTACCTGTTCAGAGATGTTATTACACATCTCTGGAGCAGGAGAGACTTGAACCCAGGCTTTCTGGCTCAGAGGTGGAGACACTACCACTGATCCACTGGACCCTTTTTACTGAGGGCTTAGAGTGCATGACGGTGGCATATTCCTATGACAGGGAAAGATGTGAGGCTTGATTACTACAGAAAAAGAAAATGTAGGATATATCAGGATGCATTTTACTACAAGCAGTAAAACATACTGAAGACAGATATATGTTGCATTATGGCAACGCTTTGGGTGGTGAGAAAAGCTACTAAGACTTTGGGGCTGTATCATGACACTACTTTGCCACAATACTGAGGTATTGGGGAATCATTGTTAATTATTATGACAGGAAGTGAATGTGTTGAACATCATGACAATAGGGTTAGTAGCAATATATAGGATATGGGCTGTCTCATCACGACATGTTATTATAATACATAGTGAAGCTCTAGGAGATCATTACAAAACATTATTGCATCAAAGATTAAGGCTTGCATTATATCAACACTTTGTTTCAATAAACTACATGCTTAGTCCATAGCCTGCTTCATAGCAATATAAAAATAATAGTTAGGTGATATGGTGAAAGATTACAACAATGCAGGATCATGCTGATAGCCATTAATGTAATAAATATATATCAAGGGATTACTTTGCATAGAGATTAAATATTTGGATTTACATAGCATTTTCAAGATATGATAAAGTACTTTACAACCATTGAAGTAATCATTGTCTTAGTGTAGGAAACATAACAATCAATGTTTTTAAAAATGTATTTGTCGGATCTAGGTGTCACTTGCCAGATCAACATTTACTGCCTGACTCTGATTGCCCAAAGGGCAGTTAGGAGTCACCCATGATGTTGTGGATCTGGAGTCACATGTCGGCCAGGCCAGTTAAGGATGGCAATTTCCTTCCCTACAGGACATTAGTGACCCAGATGGGTTTTTCTCAATAATTCTCAATGATTGCGTGGTCATCATGAAACTCTTAATTCCCAATTTTTAAAAAAAATTTATTTTAAACTCCACCATGACTTCATTCAATCCCAAGTCCCCAGCCCCTAGGTCTCTGGATTAGGTCTGGCAATAATTCCACTAGGCCATCACCTCTACCACATAGGCAGAAAACTCCCACTTGAAAGAACAGATAAAGTCTTGGTTGAATGTCTCATCCAGAAGACATCAGCAACACAAAACTGCACCAGAGCATCAGATAATATTCAGAGCTCAAGTCCTGGAGTGGAACTTGAACCCACAATCTTTTAAGTTAGAGGTAAGAACACCAAATCATGGCATGGGCTACGTCATAGCAACTTATTACTTACGTAAAATAAAATACTATGGCTATATGCGACACTTGAAGTAGTGAGTATCCATACTGCAACCAGCTGCTTTAATTCATGTCCATATCCCTCTGTGACTGATTTGGAAATCAGACAGTTGCCTTTATGAACATGTTGAATGAGTCAGCAGCCACAGTTCTTGCTGACAGGTTTTTTTTTTCAACTGTAAGTGAAATGGATACATTTCTATTTATTTTCTATGGATGCATTTATTTTAAGCTCTTTGCAAATGTTTATCTATTTTATAACTCAAATTGTACAATGCAAAAAGCACACTGACCTTTTCATCGCTGAATGAACTGAAAATTTGATCTGTAATTGTAGCAGTTTTGTAATCCCATTAAATCAGGTCTTGAATTACAGTACTGTAGCAGATCAAATAGCTGTCATTAATTATGTATGTCATTGTGTACCCAAGTGTCAGCATGGTTCAGTTTCTAACTCTCTCACTTCTCAGTCCACAGGTTGTAGATTGACGTTAACTAACTTTCTGAATGGATATGCAATTGGCAAATTCATTCTGATTAATATAAGTGTGAGGTGATAAATTTTGGTCAGGAGAGCAAGAGGCTACAGAATCATTGAAGATCAGCACCTGTGGCTACAAATGTGCAATAGTTTCTAATAAATCAGAAAGGAAATCGAGGAGAAACTTCTTTATCCTGAGAATGATCAGAATGTGCCATATGAAGAACATGAACAGGAGATGAAGAATTTAATAGGAAATGAAATAAATGCACGAGTTGTCAAGATAAGGTACTATCATATAAACAAGGTCTCAATAACTTCACTATCACCAGCATAATCACCTCAGCACACTGCATCCACCATCTGACTATGCTCTACTATGCTGACGCACCTATCACAATCTTTATTGGCACTTATACCTTAAATTTATCTCACATCTCTGCAAACATGCCAAGCATCACCCATGAACGCCTGCTAATCTGCTCAGTTACAATTACTACTCTTTCTCTTCTAGGACAAGGTAACAGCCAACAATAGAACCTGAGCACGAGAGGAAAGAATGACCTCAGGTGATTCCTTGCCTTAAGAAGGTAGTGATGGAGTAATTGGGAGAGAAGTGCCAGGGATATAGAGCCATAGAGTCATAGAGTTATGTAGCATGGAAACAGACCTTGCAGGGAGAAAGTGAGGACTGCAGATGCTGGAGATCAGAGCTTAAAAATGTGTTGCTGGAAAAACGCAGCAGGTCAGGAAGCATCAAAGGAACAGGAGAATAGACGTTTCGGGCATAAGCCCTTCTTCAGGAATTCCAGCAACACATTTTTAAACAGACCTTGCAGTCCAACTCATCCATGCTGGCCAGACATCCTAAACCTATCTTGTTCCATTTGCCAGCATTTGGCCCATATCCCTCCAAACCCTTCCCATTCATGTTCCCATCCAGTTGCCTTTTAATGTTGTAATTGTACCAGCCTCCAACACTTCCTCCGATAGCTGATTCCATACACGCACTGCCCTCTGTGTGAAAACATTCTCCCTCGGTCCCTTTAAAATCTTCCTCCTCTCACTTTAAACCTATGTCATCTAGTTTTGGACTGCCCTCCCCTGGGGAAAAGACCTTAGCTATTCACCCTATCCATGCCCCTCACGATTTTGTAAACTTCTATAGGACTTCCCATTGCTCTCCGACACTCTAGGGAAAATAGCCCTCCCTATTCAGCCTTTCCTTGTAACTCAAATCTTCCAATCCTGGCAACATCCTTGTAAAATGTTTCTGCAGTCTTTCAAGTCTAACAACATCTTTTCTATAGCAGGGAGACCAGAATAGAAGGCAATATTCCAAAAGGGCCTCACCAATGTCCTGTACAGCCACAACGTGACATGTCAACTCCAATACTCAATGCAATGACCAATAAAGGCAAGTGTGTCAAGCACTATCTCACAGCCCTGTCTCCTTGTGATTCCACCTTCAAGGAACCAGAACCCCTGCACCCCAAGGTCTCTTTTTTCGGCAACATTCCCTAAGACCCTACCATTAAGTGTATTAGTCCTGCCACAGGCACAAATATGCACCCACCCCAGCTTCCTTATACCAGACTATTCCTGAGCCCTGACCTCCAAACTGACCCTTACTCAATATGGTCTCATCATAACTGTAACGTGGTATAGCAGACACAAAGGCTGCTCCTTAACTCTCCCACATTGCAGACTCTCAGGAGCCAGAAGCAGCTCAGACCCTGCTACCCCGATACACTGGAAGAGCAAGACTCTCTCCTCCAAAACCCACCTCTGAGGACAGAGAAGGAGGAGGAAGAGAGCAGGGAGGAACTATCTGCCTTCTCAAAAGTGCATTTAAGTATTTTGAAGGGAGAAATTCTTGGTAAGGCAAGGGAGCTAAAAAGTAACTGGGGGTAGGTGTGAATGTGGATTTGAGGTAACAATCAGATTAGCCATTATCTTATCAAATGTCAGAGCAGCCTTGAGAGGCCAAATGGCCCCCAAAGTACTGCTGTTCCCAATTTGTATGTTGTATGTTTGTAGGTAAAAACAATGACTGCAGATGCTGGAAACCAGATTCTGGATTAGTGGTGCTGGAAGAACACAGCAGTTCAGACAGCATCCGAGGAGCAGTAAAATTGACGTTTCGGGCAAAAGCCCTTCATCAGGAATACGTGATGAAGGGCTTTTGCCCGAAACGTCGATTTTACTGCTCCTCGGATGCTGCCTGAACTGCTGTGCTCTTCCAGCACCACTAATCCAGAATGTTGTATGTTTGCAAGCAGGCACTATATTCATCACTACCACTGCCACAGATGATTTAGTCAATGGTACCATGCACAACATAGAGGCTAGGTTAGAAATTAGATCTTTTCAATGCCAGGCACTGATAGGTAACAAACATGTCAAGTAGAAGGGACATGGTAGGTAACACCTGACCAAGGGAGATGTATTCTAGTTTTGCTGCTGAGGGGCCACCTGTGGACCTCACTATGATAAGGCAATTTCTTGATCCAGTGAGTGGTCTGTCTGAATGTTTATGCTTCATGGCAAGAGAGATAAAGGAGTCGGTAAAAACAAGGACTGCAGATGCTGGAAACCAGAGTCTAGATTAGAATGGTGCTGGAAAAGCACAGGAGGTCAGGCAGCATCCGAGGAGCAGGAAAATTGACATTTCGGGCAAAAGCCCTTCATCAGGAAAAGGCTTTTGCCTGAAACATCGATTTTCCTGCTCCTCAGATGCTGCCTGACCTGCTGTGCTTTTCCAGCACCACTCTAATCTAGATAAAGGAGTCGATCATCAGTTCAGCCCATGGCCTGATGCAGAAGCCTGGCTCATGCAGTGACCTGCAGAAACCAATAGCATGCAACGTGTTAACTATGTTTGCAGCTTCTACTACAATTGTAACAGCTTGTACATGATAACAAATAGCTACAATAGAAGCACAAGTGATCATTGCATTGCTACATAGATCGTGGAGTGATAAGGTGATACAGTGAATTGCAGAATTAGAGAAATGACACAGTGCAGAATCACTGAGTTATTATGGCCCATATTGTCTGCACCCACTGTTTGAGCATTTTACCTTAGTAACGATCTCCCGCCTTTTCCCTGTAACTCTGCACATTGCTTCTACTTAAATAATCATCCAATCCCCTTTGGAATGCCTCAATTAAACCTGTCTTCATACACTCTCAGGCATTGCATTACAGAACCTACCTACTAACTGCCATTAACTAATTAAAGGAAGCATGGGCAGTTGTCATTGGGACTCAGGGCTCTTTTTTGGGAAGTCGTTTGCAGAATGTCAGAGCCAACAGAGACCTATTCTCTAGCAGATCACTGAACTGTTGAAAACACCAAATGAGAGAAGTGAGTGTAAATCTGCTGAGACCTCTCTCTCTCTCCAGCATTTTATCACCTCCCCATGGCTCAGTGGTTAGCTTTGCTGCCCCACAGCACCAGGAACCCGAGTCTGATTCCACCCTCAGGTGACTGTCTGTGTGGAGTTTGCACGTTCTCCCCGTGTCTGCATGGGTTTCTGCTGGGTCCTCTAGTTTCCTCCCACAGTCCAAAGATATGCGGGTTAGTGGCCCAGTGGTTAGCACTGCTGCCTTACAGCACCAGGGTCCCAGGTTCAATTCCAGCCTCGGGTGACTGTCTGTGTGGAGTTTGCACATTCTCTCCGTGTCTGTGTGGGTTTCCTCTGGGTGCTCTGGTTTACCTCCCACAATCCAAACATGTGCAGGCCAGGTGAATTGGTCATGCTAAATTGTCTCATAGTGTTAGGTCAATTAGTCAGATGGAAATGGGTCTGGGTGGGTTACTCTTCAGAGGGTCGGTGTGGACTGTAGGTAATCTAATTTTAGGTGAACTGGCTGTGCTAAATTGCCCCATTGTTTCCAAGGATGTATTGGCTAGGTGGATTAGCTGTGGGAAACATAGGGATTAGGTAGGGTGGTATGTCTGGCTGGGATGCTGTTCAGATAGTCAATGTTATCGTGATGGGCCAAATGGCCTCTTCCACATTGTAGGGATACTAAGGTGGAGCTGAATGTTGTCAGTGAATGTATGAAATCTGAAGTGTTTTAAGATCATATCACTGAGAGGCAGAATCTAGATGAAAATTAAAAACATCGTAACAGTGGCTCCTGAGGTAAAAGGGCATTTCGGGACGGGTGATAAATGCTCATACCCTGTGACTGAAGTAGAGAAAGAATGGTCTCCATCTTAGTGACAAAGAGGTCCACAATCTCCTTGCACTTGCTGCTGAGGTAAATATGGAAATAAAAGAGGTTAATGAATTGTTTTGCTGTATATTAAAAAGTGAGGGCTCTTCTTTGCATTCTAGGATGGTCTTGGAATAGTGTGTAGTTTTGACAGAAAAAAGGAAGACCCCATACTGCTTATCTGTCTCAGCTAGTTCTGGCAGTGATTTGACTCTGTATTCCTAGCAGGAAAAAGGAGGGTCATTACTGGCTGAGGCAGACTGATGTTTTTAAATGGGAACAAGGGCACCAAAGGCTTATCAGAAACTGTGATTGAGAGGATTGATAACTACAGAAATGTAGGGACAAAGGATAGTGTTGAGAATTTGGAAGTGCAGTGGCAAATGATCCCAGGGACAGCTTTGTGCAAGGATAAAGAAGTTCATTATTACAACACATTATTAAAATGAATGAAACACTGAGGCTGTTGTCTGTCTCACTGGGCTAATGCACCAAGCCCCACTATTCCTGAAGTTGTTGCAGTGTAAAAATTTGATTAGACCAAACTATCTAATTCAGGTCAAAAGAATATACATAGTGGACATTTTCATTAACAAGAGAATAATATATTTGTCAAACTGTTTTTAACGAAAGGCAAGAAAGAAACATGCAATGCTAACTTATAACTCCATGACTTAAACTCTACTCTCTTTTTATTTAAATTTCAATGCACATACATACAGAAAAAGACAAGAAACAAGTATTGTGGGTGGGGAAGTGAAATAAAGTAGGCATAAATGTACAGCTGGATCATAGACCACGATGAGTTGTTTTCTTTCAGTTCGTTTTTATTCCTTTTGACTTTTGGTTGAAACCACAAAGTTGAGGTTATGTTGATTTTGAGTCTTTCATTCGATGGTTGAGGATTTGTGCTTTCAGTGTCTCTGAAAGTGATTTCCCCCCTTTTTGCTTTCAGCAGGGAAATTTGTAGAGAGCAGCTTGCAGGAAACTAGTGAGTGAGAACAGCCACCATGAGGTTTTCTGTTATTTCTCCACACAAGTGGGAGAGAAAGATACTTAGGTGTTTTCCCTTTGCAGGCTGTCAGCTTTTCATCTATTGCCCACATATAGGGGTATAGTCACTTGCCCAGCAACTAATTAGGTCATCGTTTCTATGCTGAGTCTGCCTGAGCCCGCAACAATTGAAAAAAAGAGGATTGTCACTGGGCAAAATGTCCCTGAATGCAGCCACATGGAGCTGATAATGTCTTGTAACCTCCCCATTGCTGAATGAGGCAACATTGTAGATACAATTCTGCATGAGTTCCAGCAACCCGCTTTTAAAAGTACAACAGCTACTAATACATTTCCTTGGTTTAAGGCCCTCTGCATGATTGTTTTTAGTCCACAGTCCAAAAAAATTGTTGTGTTTCTACCATACAGAGCAACACAGTAACCTTACAGCACAGTAAATAAACCGAGTGTGTTCTTGAGGGAATGTCCTTATCTCTGAACCAAGAAACATGGGTTCAACTCCCAGCGACACCAGAGATGTGTAATAATATTTCTGAGTAGGTTGAGGTTGGTTCGTGTGTGGAATGAACTTCCTGAGAAAGTGGTGGATGTGGGTACAATTACAATGTTTAAAAGACGTGATAGGAAAGTACATGATAGGAAAGGTTTGGAGGGATATAGACCAGAAGCAGGCAGATGGGACTAGTTTAATTTGGGATTATGGCTGGCATGGACTGGTTGGACCGAAGGGTCTGTTTCCATGCTGTATGACTCAATGATTAGAAAACATATAGATAAATATACTGGGGCTTCAGGGTGTTAATTTATGTAAATATACAAGGTTTTATAGTGCATCAAGAGAAGGCATAATTATGGAATAGGATTGTACTGACATTATTAGGTTCTACTATTGTAAAACATTACTCTAGAAGTTCCTGAACCAGATTGGCTATCTGTGAAAATTTGTCAAGCCCTCTGCATGATTGAATAACTGCTACCATTTTCAGCAGACAGGATTATGATGTCTTTCCCAACAGAACTGGTGTCAAGTGAGGATGTGTGCTTAACCCATGCTTTTCTCCATTCTTCCAGCGGCCATATTTGGCATGGTCAAGGAGACCCTTGCACCCAGTCTCTGAATTAGGCACAGGTGCAACAGGATAGCTCTAGAATACAGGTAATTTTCTTTCTTGGCACACACAGTGGATTATCTACCCTTGACCTGTTTGAAGAATCCCATTGGTCTCTAGGACTGCACCTGAATTCCAAAAAGGCAAGAATCATCCTTCATTCAAAACCAGAAATCACGCCAAATCCCCTCAGCAAGAGAGAGAACAACAAGAAACTTCAAAAAGATGCACAACCCCTTACCAACTACAGATGCCCAACGTGATTGGGAATTATGTGACTTTCATTCATCTTTAAGGATGTTTCTCGCTAAGTCTTTTACTTTCACTTTTCCACCTCCTTCACCTTTCACTAACCTCGCTCCTCTCTCTTATAACCTCTCTCCTTCCATCTTTCCCTTACTTTTGATCACCATCTGTCTTTCCTTACTCTGGGACTCTATGAGAAAGTGAGGACTGCAGATGCTGGAGATCAGAGCTAAAAATGTGTTGCTGGAAAAGCGCAGCAGGTCAGGCAGCATCCAAGGAGCATGTGAATCGACGTTTCGGGCATGAGCCCTTCTTCGGGAAGGGTAGGTCAAGGGTAGGTAATTCCTGAAGAAGGGCTCATGCCCGAAACGTCGATTCTCCTGCTCCTTGGATGCTGCCTGACCTGCTGCGCTTTTCCAGCAACACATTTTCAGCTCTGGGACTCTATGACAAGTTTCACCCTCCCTGTGAGGGACTGCCAAGGCGAAGACTGCAGGAGGAAAACATGAGGAGATCATAAGTATCATCATTGCAAAACATGATCACGGTCAGCTGACAGTACTCAACAGAATGTCAAACCCTGAGTTGATCAAATCATAGGATACTGTCATTCTATTAAAAAAGAAAATGTCATGAAAGCTTTGCATCGTTTTGCATCAATTACAAAGGATGTGAAAATGCTGTCAAATGCAAATCAAGACAAAATTATAGAAAAACGTCAAAGAATAACTTGTTGCCATATGCTCTGTACTTAAGGTATTGCATGAGCAAGTGAAGAACGGTGAAGCCAGCATCAACTGTGTTTCAGGGCATAGAACTCTTGTCTCTGAGTCAGAATGGTGTGGTCTTAGATTCCACTCCAGGGGCTTTAGCAGAAAATTCTGGGCTAATACTCAGCAAAATGCTAAAGGAGTAGTGCCACACTGGAGATGTCACCTTTTGGATGAGATGTTAAACCCATATTCAATATGGACAAATACAAAACATTCTTAGACAGCGTTTTAAAGAAGTGAAAGGAAGTTATTGTATCCTGGACAATGTTTACCTCTCAATCAACAAGGAATTTTTACAATTTACAATTCTACTGGGGGGCTATAGAGTTTGTCACGGTAATATGTTACTGACCTATGAGACTACACGGTGCATATTTGCAACACACTACTCCAGACTAAACAAATATATAGAGTCATACAGCAGGGAATCAGATCCTTCTGTCCAACTCATCCACACCGACCTGACATTCCAATCTGACCTAGTCCCATTTTCCAGCACTTGGCCCATATCCCTCTAAACCCTTCCTATTCATGTACCCATCCAGATACCTTTTAAATATTTTAATTGTACCAGCTTCCACGACTTCCTCTGGCTGCTCATTCCATACACGCACCGCCCTCTGTGTGTAAACGTAATCTCTCAGGTCCTTTTTAAATCTTTCCCTCCTTCACCTTAAACCTATGCCCCCCTAGTTTTGAACTCCCCCAATCCTAGGAAAAAGACATTGGCTATTCACCCTACCCATGCCCCTCGTGATTTTATAATCTTCTACAAGATCACCCCTCAGCCTCCAATGCTCCTATTTAAAAAGACCCAGCCTATTCAGCCTCTCCTTATAATTCCAGTCCCGTTTTGAGGTATGAAAATGTGTTGCTGGAAAAGCGCAGCAGGTCAGGCAGCATCCAAGGAACAGGAGAATCGACATTTCAGGCATAAGCCCTTCTTCAGGACTTCTTCGGGCTTATGCCGAAACGTCGATTCTCCTGTTCCTTGGATGCTGCCTGACCTGCTGCGCTTTTCCAGCAACACATTTTCAGCTCTGATCTCCAGCATCTGCAGCCCTCACTTTCTCCCCATATTGAGGTATGTCATGGAAACATATTACCAAAGTTTACAATCATACTGATGTCAAAGAGCATATCATGGGAAATACCCTACTATGGGAAGTAAACATAATGATGCAATAACAAACAAGGAAAATGCTGGAGAAACTCAGCAGGTTTGATCAGTAGAGAGAGGAACAGAGTTAATGTTTCGAACCCTGTATGATGCTGCTTCAGTACCATCAAAACTATCAAGAGTCTTATTGAGTTTGAAACATTAAATCTGTTTGTCTCTCTCCACCAATTCTGCCAGGCCTGCTGAATTTCTCCAGTAATCTCTGTGCTTGTTTCCGATGTCCAGCAGTATAATGATGTAGATGATATATTTATAATGCTGAATCATGGCAACACATTAATAATGTGTAAATATTCTGAGAAAATTGGGCATATTGGAGCATCACATTGCCATGGTAAAAGAATACATATTGAGGCTATATTGTTCCTCATAGCAACTCATTCCTATGACTGTGGAATATACAGAGGCTACAAAGTGCTGCATAGTGATGACATGCCTCAACATCAGGGAAACATACTACTAACTTAAGTAACCACATCACGGCTTGTCTGTGCATCATGTCATCACATTACAAAAAAGATATAATTGCAACACATTACTGAAGAAATTTAACACACCGATGCTATGGAGCATATGATGGTAATGTAACAGCTTGGTAGGTTAACATACTTCAGTTATAAGTTGCATCATGCCAACATGTTACCACATAAAGTAAATGTGCAGATGCCATAGGGTCCACATTGCCAATGCATGGCTGAAATAACTAAACAGTTGAGGCTGTGGCGTATTGGTACAACATGTAACTGCACTGAAGAAACATGCTGAGGCTATATGCTACATTATGTTCACACTTCATAACAGTAAATCAACACAATGATGCTATAGGATAGAATGTGTGACACAAATCCAGGACAGTGCTACCTGGTCCACTTAAGTCTCACCCCATTCTGCTTCATGTAATCCCATCAACATATTCTTCCCTTTAATTTTCTTCATGTGTTGATCTAGCATCCCTTTAAATGCAATTACCCTTACCATTCTGCTACTGCTTGTAGTGTAGGTGCCACATTCTTTGTAAAGATGCACCTCTGTAATTTCTCATTTAGATATAATTGTGACTATCTTATATTTATCACCCAAAGTTCTGCCCTCCTCAGTAAATAGAAGCATCTTTCCTATATCTCTCCTATCACACACCTACAACATTTTAAGGCTCTGTCAGGTCACCTATTGGCCATTTGTTCCTGAGAAAAGTGCTTCAACCTGTCATTCCTTCCCCAGAATGAAAACATCTCAGTTCTGCTAGCATCTTCCCAGATTCCCCAATGCTGCTACATCCATTTTCTAAATTAAAAGGACCAATAAAAAAATGCACAGTACTTTAAGTGTATAAACCAAAGTTCCACACAGGTCCAATATAGATTAGATTAGATTAGATTAGATTAGATTAGATTAGATTAGATTAGATTACTTACAGTGTGGAAACAGGCCCTTCGGCCCAACAAGTCCACACCGACCCGCCGAAGCGTAACCTACCCATTCCCGTACATTTACCCCTTTACCTAACACTACAGGCAATTTAGCATGGCCAATTCACCTGACCTGCACATCTTTGGACTGTGGGAGGAAACCGGAGCACCCGGAGGAAACCCACGCAGACACGGGGAGAATGTGCAAACTCCAATATAATGTCTTAGCTTTTTAGTTCAATCCATCTAGAAATAAACCTAATGTTTTCTTCACTTTTTATGCATATTAGCATGTACATTAAGGGATTTGAGCACCTATACCACTTATTCCCTCTATCTCTCTTCCCTTTGTCAACTCTTATCTTCCAAGGAATATATGACTTTCCTATTCTTCCTATGAAATTGTAAATCCTTACAATTACAATGAGGTTAATTTGCAAATTGAACATCCATTCTGCGAGTTTATTGATGTCTCTGAAGTTTTTCGGAATTTTCCTCAACATGAACTAACTTAGAGTCATCCACAATTGTTAAAATTTTAATGATGATTACAGAGTCCAAATTGTTATGTAAATAGTGAAAAGTGGCTCCCATTCTGCTGCTTGACATCTGTCTCCATTTGCTCTGATTTTAGCTATGCATCCATAATGTGCTACTTTAACAAAAGCCTTTTGAAAATCCAAAATTATTAGATCTGTTATATTTCCTTGTCTACTCTTTTTGTCACTTCTTTAAATAATCTAGTCAGGTTCAATCAAGCATAACCTTTTCTTTTAAAGTCCATGCTGTCTACTCTTCTGTAATATTTTTGGTTGTTTTCCATTACATTTTTGAGAAAAGGTTCCCTTATTTTAAGCTTACTGGTTTAAAGTTGCTGAGTTTGTTCAATCTCCTGATTCTGCAAAATGAAAATCGCATAAACTGTCCACCAGTCCTCTACCAGTATTCTCAACTCTAATGAATTTTTATTTTTTTTGCACTTCAATTGCATTGCTTGTTAAGCACAGATGCAATAAATCCACTCTGAGGATTAATCCCTTTTAAGATCGATTAGTTGATCAATTATGTCCTGAGATTTTAAAAGGATTATATCTCCTTTGATCTCTTCTTCTCATAGCTCCCTAATGGGCAGTCTGATAACCATGAGGCAAATAAATTTTCACATTGTCATTACCCTTCACTAACATGTCTTTTGGATATATTGATAGATTTGGGACAGATATTAGGATTAGTTTCTTTAGTCAGAGAGTAGTAGCGACGTGGAACGGCCTGCCTGCAACAGTAGTAGACTCATTGACATGAAGGGCATTTAAATGGGCATTGGACATGCGTATGGATAATAATGGAACAGTGAAGGTTAGATTGGCATCAGATTAATTTCACAGGTCAGCGCAACATCGAGGGCCAAAGGGCCTGTACTGCGCTATAACGTTCTATGTTCTATATTATGACTTCATATCACTACAGTAAAGACACATACTTAGACCATAGATAGTATCACATCAACATATTATTCCTGTAAGGTAATGTACTGGAATTATAGTATGCATCAGGGTAACACATTACTGAAGTAAAGGAACATACCTAAACTACATACAATGGTATTGCAACTCATTACTACAGAAAGGCATATACTGAAAACATCAGTGGCTATACATGATCACAATAAGGTACATACTAAAAAAACTGGGCTAAATCTTCCAGGTCAAATAATATTGTGCCAATGCCATTAAGCATTATTAATGCCAATATTAGTTAGCATGTTTCAAGGTTTAAGGGATATGTTTATAAATATCTAATATTTGTTATTCTTTTACATAACTTTCTGTTTACTTCACACTAACGGACTCATGCCCTTGGCTTCCTCATTCCTTTGAATAATTCTATTGGATTTGTACATTAATTACACATTAAAGTCACTGCAAAATGTTAGGGCTGGAAAATAACAGCAACATTATATTTTTCAATAATGTGATAATTGTTGACATAACACTGTTCCATCTCTCTGCTGCACAAAGGAAACAATCTAAACTGCCATGGTGAATGTGTCTTTTTCACTCCTCGGGGTGCAGGAACTAAGAATTAACTGAGAGCGAAATACCTCTCTAAACAAAAGCTTTTATTTGCAATTATGACCAGTTTCACGGAGAACAATTCTTGCAATCATATTTAGCAATAAAACTGAGGAACAAAGATAATCAATTGTATGAATGGCACATTGAGGGATTCATTTTTCTTTGACACCTTTAACCACTCAGAGAAATATCTATAGACCATGTATTTTTATACCATGTTGCTCGTGTAAAACAACCTGTCGTTTCTCTCTCTTTCTCATTGTTTGAGAGGACAGCTGTGTTTTCCTTATCTCTAAACTTGTCCTTCCAAAGTATTATAAGCCGCTTGATGATACCAGTTAGTAGCAGCACATTTATTCATCAACATTCTAAAGCAGTCGTAATAACCAATTTGCCTTTCAAACAAAGTCAAGCTTTCCAAAATGCCTTCCAATTTCAATCAACTTTAACATTTCTCTGTTCCTTCCTCTGTCATGGAGAAAACTGTCCTTTTACACGTTCATGCCTTTAGTTATTTCCTAATCACCAGGCTAATGTCTCCCTGACAGTCCACTGACCTTAATTAATCTTGTTTAAGAGCAATACCAAAAAGGTCTAAATCTAAGGATTCTAATGCATTGTTTTCGTCATTCTTAAAAATTGGCGTTAAAGCTCATATTGAAAAGTCCATGATCTTTCAGACCCCCTCAACTGAGTAGGTGGTTGAACAAATCTCTTCAAGTTTTATCATTCTTTGAATCAGTACTGTCTTCACAACATATGAGGATAATCATTGTTGTTTCAAAAAGGTCAAGTCATAGGCATTTGCAGAAATGTTCTTCTGAGTACTACGAATAAAAATAATAGCATGCAACAAAAGTGCTGAAAGCACAAAAGAGCACAGACATGATTTTCACCAAAAGAAATGTTCCTCCACATTGTAGACTACCTCTTTCACCAGGCATGGTTCATCAATTGCAGATAACCTCTTTTCAATACTAGCATTACATTCTATCATATGCATTGATAATCCTACAGCGTTAGGGTTTTTAAAGTACAGCAATAATCCAAAATTGCTCCTTTAACAGCATTGTCTCCGCTCTCTTCAGGATTCAGGGGTGTTTTGTAAAGTCTGGATTAGTGGTGCTGGAAAAGCACAGCAGTTCAGGCAGCATCCGAGGAGCAGTTACTGCTCCTCGAATGCTGCCTGAACTGCTATGCTTTTCCAGCACCACTAATCCAGAATCTGGTTTCCAGCATCTGCAGTCATTGTTTTTACCCCGTTATGTAAAGTCCACATCTCAACTAATTTGTATCACATACTTAGCTGTAACCATTTGCTCTTTTGTCTACATTTTATTTAGTTAATAATACATTGTGACACAAAGACAAAAACATACAGAAAACTACGGTTGAAAATTAAGCTTTTCCCAAATGCTATTACATTATGAAGAAACGAGCAGATTTGAAAGATTCTCCAGCAGCTATTTTGTACTGTTATCTATCATGTAGGTCACTCTGAGAAAGTAATATTTCTCCTCAACAGTCAATTGTCACAACTTCACTCTTATTACAAAGGAATCCAATTTTGTAATTCCAAATTTTCCACCTCCCTTCAATTTAATTTCAATCCCTCAGATAGGAATCAGTGTGGTCAACTCTATCTCAATTGTTTCAATGGAGTAGGTGCCAGTTCCTTGATTAAAAGTTCAGCTCTGCATGTGTTCTCACACTCCACAGCTGTCTTAACCATTTCAATGGAGTGAAGTTGTCAATGTGACTGACTGTGTCAAGATCTATTCTTCAGTGCATCATCGTTATCGCTACATCGAAACTGATCATCTGACGGTAAAATAATCACATTCAGCACCATCCCAGATTTCCTATACATGAGATCAAATACAGATCACTCCTGCACATTCAAGCCATCTTATCAAAAGATTCTGGTGCTCCACAGGTCTTTCATTGTCTCCTTCAGTGGAGCGATCGAGCTACAGAATTGTACGAGGATGCTAATGTCTCAAATAGAAAGCTATTTTGACTACTCGTTCCTGACTTCAACTGGATTCTGCACTGATACCTCACTGATTTCCTTTGGTGATTATTTCCAAGTGATTGATGTTTCTCATGAATACACTCATACATTCTTTCCTGACCCTGGAACAGAGTATTGCAAAACTCTTATTAACTAAAGCAATTATTAACTAAAGTGTTGATTTTAAACCCCAGCTGGTGATGTTATTATCCTGTGCATGCTACATACTCTAATCACATGTTCAATTCAGTTAACCATCTCACAATATTACCATTTATTAGGGTCATGAGAAACCTTGGAGGAACAATGAAAAGTAAATCATTATCTCTTTAAATATACATTAAAATTCCTGTGCTGCTAATGTAGCAATATGGTTGTTAGTTTATTAATTCTTCTCTGGGTTTTCATATTATAGAAAGGAAGCTACCAAGACTGCTTTTTGCATTATAGCAACACATTAAGCAAGTCACATTAGACCTAATGACCAGCTTCAGCTGAAATATTGCATCCAGATCAGAGAAAGGATGTGAAGGCTTGAGTGAAGGTGCAGAGAATCTTCAAGAGAATGGGTCCAGAGATATGGGTGGCACGGTGGCTCAGTGGTTAGTACTGCTGCCTCACAGTATCAGGTTCCTGGGTTCGATTCCTGCCTGTCTGTGTGGAGTTTGCACAGTCTCCCTGTGGGGTGGAGTGGACTTGTTGGGCTGAAGGGCCTGTTTCCACATTGTAGAGAATCTAATCTAAAACGAGGAGCTTTAGTTATGTATGAGGATTGGGGAATATGAGACAGTTCTCCATAGAAACAAGAAGACTGATGGTGGCTCAGTGGTTAGCACTGCTGCATACAGTGCCAGGGGCCTCGGCTCAATTCCAATCTTGGGTGACTGTCTGTATGGAGTTTGCATGTTCTCCGCTTGTCTGCGTGAGTTTCCATTCTGTGCCCTGGTTTCCACCCACAGTCCAAAGATATTCAGGTTAGCTTTATTGGCCATACTAAATTGCCCTACATTGTACAGGGTTGTATAAGGTAGGTGGACTAGCCACTGTAAATGCAGGGTTATGAGGATAATGTAGGGGGTGTGAGACCGGGTGTAATGTTCTTCGGAGGATCGCTGCAGACTTGACGGGTCATATACCCTCTTTCTGTTCCACTGCATTAAAAAGAAAAGGTAGAGGAAAACTGTGCTGTTGCAAAAGTGTCCAATGGCATACAAAGGTAGAACAATCAGAAAGTCAGTATGGTGCCAGAGAGTGAAGGGGGCTGGTGGAGTTTAGAGGACTTTTGGGTTTGCTGCGAAAATAAAGTCATAGTGAGTTTAGTGTGCCGATTGTTTTCAGTGTATCAGGGAGAGATTCCAGATGAACACAGCTAGTACCTAGTGAATGAACTGAAATTCACCAGAAAAAATTACAGCATGCCAGCCTGAGCAAGCAGCCTTAATGTGGACGTAATAGTAACTATTCACTGAGGTTTGGGTGTATGTAAAAGGCTATTACTAGGATGAAAAGAATAATGTGAATTTGAATCCAGTTCTAAAGTCTGCAATTAACTCTACCCAACCTTTCTATTTTATTTAGTGTAACATAAATCATGCTTTTCTTCCTTAAATAAAGTTGTATTCTTTTTGATATTGGCAGCCTTCTCTAAATGTGCTCAATCATTTCAATGTTCAAACAAAAGATTAGGTGCTAACAAGCCAGGTTTCACTCTGGGATCTGCCTTGTCCAGTATTCACATCTAAAAACTGAGGCCTCTTATCGGATTGAGCACTGTTGCATTTTGGAGGTATCTGTCCATCCTTAAAAACACAAGTGTTTGGAGATACTCAGCATGGGCACAAGGGAGCTGCTGTGAAGTATATTGCAAAAGGTGGAATTTTAAAATGGCTTTGACTGTTGCTAAGTGTTTTGATTTGACTTGATTTGTTATTGTCACATGTACCTAGGTACAGCGAAAGGTTTTGTTTTGCATGCAGTACAGGCAGCTCATACCATACAAAGTATATTTGGGTAATAGAACAGAGTGAGGAATACAATGGTACAGCTGCAGAGAAGGTGCACAAAGAACAAGATCAATTTTAAATTTAAAATCTGAGTGGTCCATTCAGAATCTAATAACTTCTGTCTTTTCCGGAAGTAATGGATGTAATAGTAGATTATTTGAAATCCTTGACTATGGCTAAACTTTGTGTTATCAGACAAATTAAAACTGGGAATAAAAGCAAGATCCTGTCAGGATGAGATGACGAAAGTGTTTACCCAGTGGTTAGAACTAAGGGGAGTAAAACCATAAGATGGTATGGCACGGCTAGGATTAATTAAGATTTTGTTCTTAATAAAAATGATCTTGAATTGGAAATGTAAGAGGATAAGTGAAACAAACTTGAATTGAAGAAAAAACATAGAAATGAAATGGGAGGAGAAAGAATTAAAAAGAGAAATGGAGAGAGAGAAACTGAAATGAGAAAGCTTGAATTGACAAGCTGGGGAACGACAAAGAAACAGCGATGGAAAGGTTAATGGAATTTTTTTTAAAAACTTGAAATGATAGAGCAACAGAGAGAGGGAAAATTCAGACAGCATGGCTTACATAGTCATACAGCACAGAAACAGACCTTTCAGTCCAATCAGTCCATGCCAAACGTAATTCCAAACTAAGCTAATCTCACCTGCCTGCTCCTGGCCTGTATCCCTCCAAATCTTTCCTATTCATGTATCTACGCAAATGTCTTAGAAATGTTGTAATTGTACCCAAATCCACCACTTCCTCAGGACATACATTCCACAAGCAAACCACCCTCTGTGTAAAAGACTTGACCCTCATAAGTTTTTTTAAAATCTCTCTCCTTTCACCTTAAAAATTGCCCCTTAGTTTTGAAATCCCCCATCCAAGGGAAAAGACAGCTATCATTAAATATATTTATATCACTTATTATTTTATAAACTTCTATAAAGTCACCTCTCAACGTCTTACACTCCAGTGAAAAGAGTCCCAGCTTATCCAGCCTCTCTGTATAACTCAAAGCTTCCATACCCAGCAACATCCTGGTAAATCTTTCTGAACTGTCTCCAGCTTAATAATATCCTTCCAATAACTGGTTGACCAGAACTGGACACAGTATTCCAGTATAGGCCTCAGAAATGTCCTATACAACCTCAGCATAACTTTCCAATTACCATAATCAAAGAACTGAGCAATGAAAGTAAGTGTGCCAAATACCTTTTTAACCAAATACCTATATGTGATGCAAACTTCAAAGAATTATGCACCTGAACCCTCAGGTCCCTCTGTTCTACAACACTACTCAAGGCCCTAATATTAATTGTGTAAACCCCCCTACCCTTGTTTGTTGTACCAGAATGCAAGCAACAGAGTAAAGGATAGAAGAAGAGATAATAATTCAGGGGATGGTTCTGATTCCACGAGGGAATTCAACTGAACTAAAATTCTTTATTTAGTTCCTAAATTTATAGGGGAGGGAGTTGAGTGATAGTTCAATGTATTCAACAAGATAGTTCTAATATAGAAGTGACCAAAAGGTACTTTAATGTTAATGTTGTGGAGTGTCCTAACAGGTACAGCTATGAAAATGCACACCAGTCTGTCAGAAGTTTAGTTTGTTGATTATGAAGCAGCTAAACTCAATGCATATGCCTGTCCCTGAAGTTTATCAATTAAATTTTGGGACTATAAGAAAGAAACCTAATCAAACAATAGTAAGAAAAGAAAATCTTTGAGCAGCTGAGGAAAACCATGAAAATAGAACATTTCCAAAGTAGTATTCCAGTGATAGAATTCTAATAACCCTTAAGACATACTTTGGTGAGAATCAAGTCCCAAAAATCCAAGAGCTAACTGTTCTGGCCAATATTTATGACATATCAAGTACACAATTATGTGTGAGGTAATAGTCATAAGGGAAGCAACAAGGAAGTTGCAGGAATAGAAAATCTGAGGATGAAATACAAATGAGCCTTTGGGAACAACAGAAAGACACTAAAATAATAAATGAGAGAGGCTAGAACTTAAAAATGAGATAAAAATAAATAATATGCTTCCATTACAATAAGAAATGGCTCAGGATAGCCAAGAGAATTCTTCCTCAGTTATTGTGAGAGAGAGAGTCAGACTTCTTGAGCTTCTGGATGTTTTATCTTGAAGGAAGAAGTATTATCTTACTTCTCCAACAAAATAAGAAAGGCATCTATGGAAAAGATGATCTTTGTTTTAAAGAGGAGAGGTGTTCTCTTAATCTATTAATCAAGGGATTAGACCAATAAAGATATTGGCACGATTCAGTCAGTGATGCTGGCTAAGGATACACTTTGTCTGCCAGAAAGTCTAATGAAGGAAAAAACACTAATTAGCGATCTATCTAGAAGTTATAAACTGGTTCCATGTTATAGATTAGGATTAAAGAGTGACTTGGTCATTGGAGAATTATAGTTGGAGTTATGCATCAAACCCCTATACAAGAAATTGATTTTAACTTGGGGAAAATGACCTGGCTGATGCAAAATTATTAGCCACAGTGAAGGTGTTGGAACAACCAGAGGAAGCTAAAGAAAGTGAATATCCTGGATTGTTTCTTGACTGTGTTGTAACTAAGATCTCAGATCCACAGAATTAGAGAGGAGGAAGAATCTATACAAAAGGTGACATGGAAGTTAATTATTTTACCCTAATTTTGAAAATTTAAGTAAAAAGTAAGAAGTAAAAGCAAACAAGTCCAAAAGTAAATGAGTTCAGTCCATTTTCTTTAATAGATGGATCCTGAGTTGAGAGAGCTATATGAAACAGTCTACTCAGAAATTGAATCAGGCCAATATCTGACTTTTATTACAATATTTACAAGATAAAGTGTTCATGAGGAAATGGAGTCTATCTCAAATACCAGCCAATGAGAAATGGGCCATAGCTCATCAGGTGATAGTTCCTTTTGGGTATTATAGCAATGTTTTGCAAGTGGATGATGAAAATCCAATGGGAAATCACTTAGGTATGAGTAAAGCACAGGCTAAAATGTTTAAAAAGTCTTTATTAGCCAGGGTTGCCTAAAGACATGGTCATATTTTTCCCTACCACCTAATTTACATTAGGTGGTAGGGAAATCCCAGCCACAAACTAAACTTGCAACTGTAATTTTGATACCAGTCTTTAGAATGATGGTGGGATCCAATTCTAAGAATTCCACAATCACTCCCATTTCTGGTCATTTCTGCCAGCATAGGTTGCATTCATTAGATGGCAGCATGGTGAGATGGTGATTGTACAATGATGTTGCTGAGATGGAGATGTTGGTTTGATAGTGATGCTGTGATTTGGTCATGACATGGTAGTATTGGCATGATGGTGTCAGTGTTGATGAGGTAGGGATGTTGGAGAGATGGGAGTGTTAGTGAGACTGTGGCATTGGTGCTGCAAGTGAGATGTTGGCATGTTGATGGAGTTGGTAAGTTGGTGCTGAGTTAGGTGTTTGTAGGATGATGGTGCTGTTGATAGTGAGATAGTAGTCTTGGTGAGATTGAAATGCTGAATCTGATAAGATGTTGGCATAGCACTTGGCAAAATGTTGAAACTAGTAAAGTCTTGTTATTGCTTCTGATATCCATGCTGGCACTGAAATCATGTTGGTATTAAGTTTGTTGTTATTTATCCTTGTCATTGGTGCAATGTTGACATAATATTAGTGTTATTGTTGATGTGATGTTCATGTTGGTGGTATTCTGGTTTTGTACAATACTTTGGTTGATTTTTATGTTGGTGCCAGTAGTGACATTTAGTATTCCTATGACATAGACCTTGATGCAATGTTGGATTTTTTTTATTTGCTCATGGGAGGTGAGTATTGCTAGCTGGCCAGCATTTATTGCCCATCCCAAATTGGCCTGGAGAAGATGGTTTATTGAACTGTGCAATCCTTGGGATGTATCAACACACAAAGCGCTGCTCTGAAGGGAGTTCCAAGATTTTGACTCAGCGACAGTGAAAGAATAATGATATAGTTCCCATACAGAGTGGAGTTTGACCTGGAAATAAATTATAGGTAATTGTGTTCCCAATCATCTGCCACCTTTGTCCCCACTTAGTAGAGGTCACAAGTTTGGAAGTTGCTAACGACAGAATCTTAATGTCTTACTGTAGAGATTGTGCGGACAGCTATCATCATCTGTGGTTAAGGGAGTGAATGTTGAAGGTGGTGGATGTTGAAGGAGGGCTGCTTTGTGCTGGGTGGTGTCAAGTTTCTTGAGGAAGCTGCACCAGGTGAGTGAATAGTATTTCATCACATTATTGATTTGAGTGTGTTACTTGCTGCAGAATTTCCTGGTGCTTGATCTCCTCTGTAGCCACAGGATATATGAAGAGGTCCAATTCAGTTTCTAATCAATAGTAACCTTCAGAATGTTGACGCAGGGTTTGACATTGGTATTGCTGTGAATTTGGAATTAGTGTGCTTTTGCTTGGTATATTTTTGACATAAGGTTTGATGGTGGTATTGGTTTAAAGCTGGTACTGACGATATTGTCGATTAGAATTTGGATGTGAAATTATGCAAGACCAGATTTTATGGTCTCCTTTACTTTTATAACTCAAATGTCATTAGTTTTGTTTCCCCTCATTCATTCATTTTGCATATCATTCTGCAGTGACTCGAGAAAGGCGACATCAATGTACATTGCTTGATTAGTTGATTGATTTATTGTCGTCACATGTACCAGATACAGTGAAAAGTGTTGTTTTGCATGCTATATAGGCAGATCATACCATACCATATAGGGTAGCAGAACAGAGTGCAGAATATAATGTTATAGCCACAGAGAAGGTGCAGCAAGAGAGAAATCAGGATTAACACTTGGGAGATCCATTCAAAAGTCTGATAACAGTGGGGAGGAAGCTGTTCTTGAATGTTTTAGGGCATGTATTCAAACTTTTATATCTTCTGTTTGAAGTAAGAGGGTGGAAGAGAGTTAACCGTGCTGGAAGGGGTCTTTGATTATGTTGGTTGCTTTCCCGAGACATTGGGAAATGTAGATGGAGTCAATGGAAAGAGGCTGGTTTTTGTGTTGGGCTATGCTGTGTTGACGACTCTCTGTCCATGTCTGAGCTACATAAATAACACATCTTTGGGCATTGCAAAAAGCTTCCAACTTGGCATCAGAGTGTCTGAGAGTTCTGCTCCATCACTCCTAATTCACATGAATTTAAAGGGATAGTGAGAAAACAGTGCCATGAGGTGAAGGAAACAAAAGATTTCTCAACATATAGCAAGATTATTATGGATGGGTAGCACATCCATTAAGCATGGGGATCAGTCGTCAATAAGGTCAAACCATAGTGGTTCCTGATAGCTTGATGTACTGGAATTAAACCTTCAATTCAATCTAGATCAAAGTCAATCAACCTATTATACCTGCAAGTCTATCAGTCTCATGGTCAATCTGTTGTCTCACATGTAATGCATGCCATTTGCAAAATGCCCTGGAACCATTGTCATGCCTAACATCTACCATATGTAAAAAGCAATCAGTGTTAGAGTCAATGATGTGCTCAACTTCTACAATACATGATAGCTAACACCCCTGAAAGCAATCCAGAAAAATCAGTTGATGAAAGGTAAAACTGGAGCCAATCTTTTTGCACTTTTGTATTTGTTCACAGGCCTGCACATTACACACATCACCCAGGTTAACAAACTGATTTTTCTCTGTGCTGACTTTTGTAAGACTCAAGTGAATTCTCAATTAATGCCAATCATCTTCCTACAATTAAACACAATTAATATGCAATTAACATCCACTTGAGTCAATATGTGGCCCATGTAAGTATGTAAGTCATTAATCCCTTAAGGGAGCAATGTGCTTCCCTCAATGCAGTATCAGATAATGCTTATCCCTTGGATCAATAAATGCCCTGCATCTGCAGTTTGGTTCTAGGGGTTAATGACTCCCACAATGTATGGGCTCCATCTCCTGTCAGTGGAAATGAATATCCTTTAGAGGCAATATAGTGCTTTAGAGCCAATGCACAGGACAGATATAATTGGAAAAATAGGCAAAACAGAATGGATGACTGTCATTTAACTCGCACAGTTACAGTTAAATCAGCTCAGCAAGCAATACCTGGTTTGATCTGCAATTATTTTCCACGGCTATGAATGAACATTACACTTATTTGTTGTACACTGATGTCAATGGCAATCTAAGGAGGTACTAGATGTCAGCTGTAGTTTAATGACTGCTTTCACTAAATGTTATCCATTAATGGGATGCATGTACAGCACAAAAAGCAGGTAATAAAAATTACAGGCTGTAAAAATCGCACTTTACATGTTGTCAAGAATACTTGGGAGAGTGGGGAATAGGAAACAATTTGCATTTTTACAACACATTTCACCACCTCAAAATGTACCAAAACAATGGAGTGCTTTTGAAATGTAGGCACTGTCACAATGTAAAGAGACACGGCAGAAAATTTTCACAGAGCAAGATCCTACAAACAGAAGTACAAGAAATTTTAAAACATACAAAACAGGAGCAGGAATAGGCCACTTGACAACACAGGTCAGCATCACCATTCAGTAAGTACATGGCTTTTCTGATTAATCCTTATTCCTGCCTATCCACTACTCTTTCGTCCCTCTGCATAGCTCAGTTGGCTGAATGGCTGGTTTGTGATGCAAAGCACTACCAACGATTTCTGTTCAATTCCCACACTGCCTGAGGTTACTATGAAAGTCATTCCTTTGCAACCAGTTTTCTCTCTCTCTCTCTAAAGAGAGAGTAGCCTTTGGTCTGGTAAGACTACGGCATGGATGTAGGTTTGCTCACTGAGCTGGAGGGCTCATTTTCAGACGTTTCGTCACCATACTAGATAACATCTTCAGTGAGCTTCCGGATGCTCACTGAAGATGTTATCTACTATGGTGACGAAACGTCTGAAAATAAACCTTCCAGCTTCATCCAGCTTCGAGTCAGCTTCATCCAGAGGCTCTCTGAAGATGCTACCAAGTATGGTAATGAAACGTCTGAAAATGAACCTTCCAGCTCAGCGAGCAAACCTACATCCAGAACCTCAACCTGAGCTAAAATCTTCTCAAAGCTCACTAGGACTACAGCATTTGTACTTTTATCCATTGTCTATCTGTTTCTGCCTTAAGAAGTCCCTGCTTTCCCCACCTCTTAGGAAGGGTGCTTCAAAGACCCATGACTACCTGTGAGAACTGTTAAAGTCCCCAGCTGATGTTAGTACTGGACAATTCAGATCCCAGACAGAAATTAACAGATCATTTTTTATTTGTCCTTGTTATGATCTGGGTTGATGGTATTACGGACAAGTCAGATCCCAGACATGACTTTATATAGATGGATCATATTTTTATTTATTTTGGTTTCAGTGAAGTGGTCTCTCATGGAAACATCAGCACAGAATGCTGCAGATGTTGTTTTAACAATAAAATGGAAGCTTATTACAAAGAAGTGAAAATAAAATAGAATACTCCAGATTACTTATTTATAGTACAAATTTAAACATTTTAAATACAGTATAGGTATAATCTTATAAAACCCAAAACACTCCTTCTATAGTACCCAAATCACACCACAGTAAATGCCTAAAACAGCACTCACACAATCTCTACAGTGCAGAAAGAGGACATTCAGCCCATCAAGTCTGCACTGACCCTCCAACATGCCTCTCACTAAGACCCAGTCCCCACCCACCCCGATCTATCCTCATAACCTCATAATTCCACATTTACTATGGCCAATACATCTAATCTGCACATCTTTGGGCCATGGGAGGAATTCCATGTAGACAACGGGAGAATGTGCAAACTCAACACAAGGCTGGAATCAAACCTGGGTCCATGACGCTGTCAGGCAGTACTGCTAACCACTGAGCCAGTCTTGCAACACTCACTCCAGAATCCCTATATCTAACATCTTGGAGTGTTTAGGTCACTTGTGACTTCAATTTTTAGATCAAAACTACAGATAGCTTCTTCCTGGAGTTATCATATACCTGAGCTTAAATATATTCAGCTTCAACTAACCTCTTCAGGACTTTATCTAAACATTTCTGGTCTGGAATTAATGCTTCACTCGAAGGTAACCTAGTTCACTTATATCCTTCCCTTCTCAGGAGAGTTCTTTTACACAAATACTGAATTCCAAGGATTTTACATAGCTGCCCCATTCAAAGTCAAAATTCTCTCTCTGTCTCTCTCTCTCAGAGCTTTGGGCATTTCCCTTCAGCTCAAAAATAGCTTGAATTTTCATTTTCAGACGTTTTGTCACCATACTAGATAACATCTTCAGTGAGCTTCCGGATGCTCACTGAAGATGTTACCTATAGACTCTTGAATAAACTTTGATGCCCCATTCTTTAACTTGCTGGGTCACAAAACAATGTAAGTTAACAAAGTTCATTAGTAGTGCACAAGACCTATTTATCTAAAACAAAACCTCAAAACCCATTTCTTTTCAAGTAAATCACCATGGCTAGGGGGAGTTGTCAAAATTAGAGGATTGAGTTCAGATGTGGGGTCCAGGCTAACTAGAATTCAGTCTAAGAGATTCTATGGGTGCAGGCTGGTGGGTAACTGTCAGTGGGGGTGGGAGATATTATGGTTGAGAGAGAGTTGAGGTCCTAGGACGTTATAGGTGAGAGGATAGAGCTATCAACTGTTACAGGAGGTTATGCTTCATATGACTCATCATGTGACATATTTCTACAAAACAGCACTTACTTTCGAAAGGTTAGCTCTTGTGTTGTATATATACTCATGGCGCAGAAGAATAGGGAAGTCTTCTTGCAATTGTACAAAGTGCTGTTGAGACCACATCTGGAGTAATGTAAGCAGTTTTTATCCCTTATTTAAGGAAAGGAATCATTTCATTGGAGGCAGTTCAGAGAAGATTTACAAGGTTGATCCCTCGGATTGTCTTATGAGAAAACGTTAAACAGATAGGAACTTGACTCACTGGAGTTTAGAAGAATGAGAGGTGATCTCATTGAAACATATTGGATTCTTAAGGGTTAAATACTGACAGGATGCTTCCCCTATGGGAGAGTCGAGGACGGGAGGGCACAGTCTCAGAATAAAGGGGTTCCAATTTAAGACTGAGATGAGGGGGACCTTTTTTACTCTCAGAGGGTTGTGAGTTGAGGGAGGGGATGGCCAAGGTAGACAGTCAATCCAGAGACTCAAGTAATGTTTTGGGGACACAGGTTCAAATCCCTCCATGGCAGGTAGTGGAATTTGAATTCAATAATGAAAAGAAAATCTGGAATGAAGAGTCCAATGATGACCGTGAATCCATTGTCTATTTTTGGGAAAAACCCATCTGGTTTGCTAATATCCTTTCGAGAAGGAAACAGCCATCTTTACCTGGTCTGGCCTACATGTGATTCCAGACCCACAGCAATGTGGTTAACTCTTAACTACCCTCTGGGCAATTAGGGATGGGCAATAACTACTAGCCAGTAATGTCCTCACTCTGTGAATCAATTTTTAAAAAAGAAAGTCTTTGGAACACCTTGCCACAGACAGCTGTGGGAACGGAGTCCTTGTGTATATTTAAGGCTAAGATGGATAGATTTGCAATCGTTAGGGGGGAAATCAAGGGTTACAGGGAAAATGCAGGAAAATGGGCAGGAAGAATGTTGGATCAGCCATGATCCCATTGAATGGTAGTTAAGGCTCAAGGGGCCAAGTAGCCTACTCCTGTTCCTATTTCTTATGGCGTTATGGTAGTTGAATATTTTTGCATGTGGTTCTGTGCTACAAACAGTTGTTAGAGGTGTTCCAGTAACTAATTGGAATACTGGGTACACCCAGATATCACTCATAACTCATGGGCTTTATGTAATATGCTGTCATTCGATCTGTAACTGATAGTAGTCTTGAAGTCCACTCAGATTCACACTGAAACCAGTCAGAATTCTCCTGTGTTATTCAAGGCATCCAGTTCACTTCACTTTTAATAGGTCTATTTCTCTCTCTCTCTCTTTGTCTCTCCATCGCCTTGATCTCTCGTTCTGGAGTCAAAGAGTGGAACTTTCTGGCGTTGCCAAGGGCACTTAAAAGGGAGGGATGAGGACCTAAACTGGGGGTAGAGGCTAAAGTTCAGATTTCCCCACAACAGGTTAAAGTTCTGGTATTAAGTTCTCAGAATGTTTAAGGTGAGTTACCTTCCCCCACTATAATGATTGGGAATTTCTTTACATTCATTAGCACATCAAAGAGGAAAACCTCATGCTCACAATCCTGCCCATATAGAGGCATGTACTTGGCAAGGGAGACTTCGTCCTGGAAGCTGTAATGAATAAACACTTTATCTGTAACTTGATGAAGGGCTGAAGAAGGGCTTATGCACGAAATGTTCACTCTCCTGCTCCTCGGATGCTGCCTGACCTGCTATCCATTTCCAGTGCCACACTTTTCAATTCTGACTCTCCAGCATATGCAGTCCTCACTTTCTTCTATGCATACTGCCCGGTCTAATCAGTTTATGCATCGTCTCAATCATAACTGGTCTTACAAGATGCTGTTGTCAACCTCAAACCGCCATTGGGACATAGTCCAGTTGCACTGTCTGATGCCAGTAGACCTGACCAGGGCATGCATGAGGGGCTAATAACCAAAGGAGATGAAGAGGAATGTTACAAATAAAAGTGGGCAGGTATTTCAGGCAGTTACATAGTTAGGGGTGCCAGAAGGATCTTGGGCCTTGAAGGTACACCTCTGGGAGGCAGAGGGGTGAGTCACAGTGATCAGGACGAGGGGGACAAGGAAGGGTAGAAGATTGGGAACAATATTGTGCGGTTGAGGGGGAAGGAGAGGTGAATTGAATAAGGGGTTGTACAAAACAAATAGTGATGGTGAGGAGCTGGATGAGTGTGCATTTAGGGAGGGCAGAGCAGGAAGGTCAAGAGAAATTATGCAGCCACAGTTACGGGGGAGATGAGAGAGGGGACATCAGGGATGCAGGTTAGAGGAGAGGATTGAGGGTGAAGGAATCAAAAGAAAAATTGGCACAAAACAATATCCTAATCAGACCTGTCAAAAATAAAACACGACCCACCAAGAATGTATATTAGAAATAGGAAGGACCCGAGATCTGCTTGCACAACTTCCTCTTCAACACAAACATCCAGAGCTGAGTGAATCGAAGCACAAACCTAAGTAAAACTGATTTGTAAGCATTCTTTTGAGATTTTAACAGGCTCTAATTCAAGACCTATAACTCATGCTCAACAATATTGATGGTGGTGGCATTGGTGGTGGTGATCTAGCAGACTCGATAGGCCAAAGGGCCTTTTTATACACTCTATGATTGTACGGTTCTCTAAGCTATGCAGGACTGTGCACTGACCCAGGTATCTGAATCTTAAGGACATGTGGATGAAACTGTTATATAAGTTGTTGATTCCAAGATTGCTAGGTTGTGTCATAGTCAATAATGAATCAGAGAATACCTACAGTGTGGAAACATGCCCAACAAGTCCACAACAACCCTCTGAAGAGTAATCCACCCAGACACATTACCTTACTCTATTACTCTACATTTACTCTTGACAAATGCACCTAACATACATATCCCTGAACACTGTGGGCAATTTAGTTTGGTCAATTTACCTAACCTGCACATCTTTGGATTGTGGGAGGAAACCAGAACACCCGGAGGAAACCCAAGCAGACACGGGGAGAATGAGCAAACTCCACAGTTGCCTGAGGCTGGAATCAAACCTGGGTCCCTGGCGATGTGAGGCAGTAATGCTAACCACTGAGCCATCGTGCCACTCAATGAAGGCTGCCAAGAGTCAAAGTGAGCCACAATGCCACAGCAATAGAATGCACTATAAAGCTCAACACAAATTCCTTGCACATGACTGAATAAAGAAGAGGGCAAGCAGCCATGGGTCCTGCAGAATGGGCCTCACCATGTTGAGGTGACTGCAGAATAGGCTTTCGATTAAAATGCAAGCAACCTGATAAGGGCCTAAAGTTTTGGGTAATTCTCAAAGGGAAACCAAACATCTCTTCCTTGCTAGTTATCACAGATGCTTACTGTAAAGCAAACTGCTTGCCCAACTGAAGCCAGCAGCTGGTATGACTTTGGTGCAGTACAGGAGAGAAGATGAAGGAATTATCAGAACCAGTTGCACCAGGGACTGGGTGCTCAGGGGGTTCCAGCTGTGGATGAGAGAACAATTCCTGAAGAGAGAAACCAGAGTCTTCAGCATCGTCAAGCAGTGTACCAAGACAGGGACTATCAAGAATGGAGCAATGTATCAAGACAGGGTCTCCAAGATTGGAGTAGTATACCAAGACAGGGTCCACCAAGAATGGAGTAGTATATCAAGACTGGGTCCACCAAGAATGGAGTAGTATACCAAGACAGGGACTGCTGAGAATGGAGCAATATACCAAAACAGGATCAAGCAAGAATGGAGTAGTATTCCAAGACAGGGTCTACCAAGAATGGAGCAATGTATCAAGACATGGTCTACCAAGAATGGAGTAGTATACCAAGACAGGGTCCACCAAGAATGGAGCAGTGTACCAAGACAGGGTCTACCAAGAATGGAGCAGTGTATCAAGACAGGGTCTATCAAGAATGGAGCAATGCATCAATAAAGGGTCAACTAAGAATGGAGCAATGTATCAAGACAGGGTCTCCAAGATTGGAGTAGTATACCAAGACAAGGTCTGCTGAGAATGGAGCAATATACCAAGACAGGATCTAGCAAGAATGGAGTAGTATACCAAGACAGGGTCCACCAAGAATGGAGCAATGAATCAAGACAGGGTCTACCAAGAATGGAGCAGTGTATCAAGACAGGGTCTCCAAGGTTGGAGTAGTATACCAAGACAGGGTCCATCAAGAATGGAGTAGTATACCAAGATAGGGTCCACCAAGAATGGAGCAGTGTAACAAGACAGGGTCTGCTGAGAATGGAGCAATATACCAAACAGGATCTAGCAAGAATGGAGTAGTATTCCAAGACAGGGTCTAGCAAGAATGGAGTAGTATTCCAAGACAGGGTCTAGCAAGAATGGAGTAGTATATTAAGACAGGGTCTGCTGCGAATGGAGCAACGTTTCAAAACAGGGTCTACCAAGATTGGAGCAGTGTACCAAGACAGGGACTACCAAGAATGGAGCAATGTATCAAGACAGGGTCTACCAAGAATGGAGCAGTGTCCTAAGACATGGTCGACCGAAGATTTAGCAGGTACTGGCAGAGAGGTGCAGGGTCCTTCCGTGACTAGGAATATGATCATGTAAACCTGCCAGTCCCTGCAGTAAGATTTTCAGCCATGTGGCTTTGGAAGAAGCACTGTGCCTGGAGCACTGACGATCACAGTGGCATTGAACATCCTGACCAGTGACTCCGTTCAAACCTTAACTAGAAACATGTGTAGTAAAATGGTAAAGGTAACGTCATTGTAGACCTAGCAGGCTATAGGACTGCTCTCTCATTAGACAAATGACTGGTGATGGCTTAACTCAAGGGTAGGAAGTTGGGAAGGAGAATCCTTCATGATAAACATCAGCCAGAAGATTGTAGGATCGTTGGAGAGAGAAGTTCATAAAATATACAGTGTGCTGGGCTTTATTAATAGGGGCATAGAGTACAAGAGCAAGGGCATTACACTTTAGGAATAATGTGAAGGCATTGGAAAGAGTGTAGAAGGCGTTTACAGGGATTGGAAACTTCAGTTATGAAGATAGACTAGGAAGGTTGGGATTGTTCTCTTTGAAGAAGAACATGCTAATTCTGATAGAAGTTTTTAAAATCATAAAGGATCCGGATAGGGTTTCAATTTAATCATTCAAAAGATACTGCACTTTCCCATTGCAATAGGTCCAGTGATTCAAGGGCATTGCTCCTAATACACCATCACAATCCTACTCTACATGTTGGTCACTCTTCAATGTGGAGAGGCATTTCTTGACATCAGTTCTGAATTCATTCTCATTAGTGATCTCTTTTTCTGATTCTTCAATCTCAGGAGAATCTATCTGACAAAACTTGATAACTCGCATGCACCTTCCATCCAGGCAGAAATGTCCCCTGTCTTTCCAGTCCCTTCCCAACATTCCAACCCCGGATATGGGCATCAGCCTTGTGGCTTTTCTCTGTGCTGCTCCCAGCAATTATTTTTGTCACTTAATGACCAGAACTGGACATGGTATGCAAGCTGCAGTCTGACAAAAACCCTGTGCAGTTTGATCACAATTTTGATTTGATTTGACTTATCATTGTCATATGTACCTAGGTACAGTGAAAAGTTTTGTCTACAGCTCTACTCTCAATATTATAATCTCAATCAAAAGTATCTCTAAACTCCAAAACCTCGGTCTCTGCTCCATCCTCTGCAACTTGGATCCTTGACTTCCTGACCCACAGACCGCAATCAGTGAGGACAGGCAAGAGCACCTTCTCCACAACAATCCTCAACACCAGTGCCCCACAAGGCTGCGTACTCAATTCCTTACTGTTATGATACACTCATGACTGTGTGGCCAAATTTCATCTGAGTTGCACCTACAAGTTTGCTGGCGACACCATCAGTGTGACAGAATTTCCTCTGACTTACTTTTCACTCTTACTTCAAGGCCTTAATTTTGTGATGTCTGCCTTCATGGTTAAAAGTTGTCAAGGACTGAATCTATTAAATTGCCTAAGTCACCTGCTACTCCATTCTTGGAAGATGCAACATCATTCAGGAAGTCCAGTTCCAAGCATAATAACCATCTGCACTTGTCTTGGAACTTGGGCTTGTTTGAATGACTTTGAATGACTGTTTTTCAAAAGGCAGCGGAAAAATAGTCCTTGAATATTTCAAAGCCAGAGGTAGATAGTTTCTTGATAAGAAAGTTTTATCAGGGATATTCGGGAACATGAATTAATCAGATCAACCATGATCTGACAGAATGGTGAAACGGGCTTAACAGGTCAAGTGACCTACTCCTGCTCTCGATTGTAAGCTTGTGTATTTAGTTTGGGGATCTTTTGCCTTCATAACATCAATGAGTGAACTCAGAATTGTAACTTGATTTTATTCTGTTGTAAAAAAAGCCTGCATCTGACTCCTAGTGATATTTTATTCAGCTATTGTCTAGACCAAACTCATCCAGCTGAAAGGATTTGCATTATTAAAATAAAATTCCATTTTATTATTAAAATAGAAGTGACAAGATTAACATTTCACCTGCCAAAGGCAGCATGGTAAATTAGCAATCAAATTTCGACAGGGCGGCACTTTCAAAGCTGTTGAGGCTTTTCTCTGACATGCTGACCTCTCACAAAGTCAGGCGCTGTCAAAAGAGGCTTCAGGTAGGAAATTGTCAGCCTTTTTGTTCAGATACTGCAGTACTAAGAACAAGATTGACCTTTCCAACATGCCTGCAAACCCACTGCAGGAAGCCATTAGCAATGTCTTGAAAAAGATTGTTGCCTCCTTCCACACACCCCAGAGTAAATTTAATTTGCCTTCTGTAATTTCAAAATTCCTTCTTGAGATGCAACATCTTCCTATGACATCATATTCAGTTTCACATGTTAATATAGATCCCTACAGTGTTTTGAAGCAGGCCATTCAGCCCATTGAGTCCACACAAACCCTCTTAAGAGCATCCCATTCAGGCCCCAGCCCCCAACCTTATCCTTGTAACCCTGCATTCCCCATAGCTAATTCACCCAGCCTGCACATTCCTGGACACTATAGACAATTTAACATGGCCAATCCACCTAACCTTTACATCTTTGGCCTGTAGGAGAAACTGGAGCACCAAGAGGAAACCCACACAGGCACAGGGAGAATGTGCAAACTACACACAGACTGGAATCACACCCAATCCCTAGTACTGTGAGACAGCAGTGCTAATCGCTGAGCCATCATGATTTCCCATGCAAGGGTTCAACTGATTACTTATTCTCTGTCAACAAAGTAACTGTTCAATGCTTAAAAACAACTCTGTAAATCCTTCAGACACATATGTTTGCATTATGATGATGTCTGTGGTAATTATTAAATATGAAAAAGATTAAATAACTGTTTTCCTCTATGGATAATAAATTGTCAATGTAATGTTGCTGTTTAATCAATTCTGGTTGATGCCTATTTTGTGAGTGTAAGCCAGTGTAAGGAAAGAATTAAAGGACCTCAGAGCAGTATTTTTAATGTCAAAAACCAGATGGATGCAATACTTACTCATTACATCAGTACTTGTTAATTGCAGCGATAATACTGTATTGAATAAAGCAATTTATATTAGAACAGTAATTGTGGGCTGTTGTGGTGCTTTGGCAGTGTCCCGACCTCTGGATCAAAAGACCTGGATTCTAATCTCCAGAGATGAGTTGTTGCATGTCTGTACAGGTAGAGTTTTTTTAAAATATCTGGAATAGCAATCATAACAAGCTGGTTGGAATTAGGGTAAGATAATTGAAATCAGAGTGGAAATTCCTTTCTGAAGAAGGGTCACTGGACAGGAAACTCAGTTTCACGCTCCACAAATGTTGCCAGAGCTGTTGAGTTTCTCTGGCAATTTCTGTTTTTGTTTCTTTCAGATCTCCAACATCCAAAGTTTTTTGTTTTGTTATTTAGGCAGTCAGAATGGGACACTGATAGTGGGCTATCAGTGAACAACCCAATGGAAAATACCTTAACCAACCACCAGCCAATCATGCAATCAACAAAACTAACCTCCATCCAAGAGTATATCAGCTCTTTCTGAAACTGTATTCTGTAAGTCAAGCCCTGATAAGTCCCACACTGCAGCACTCAAGAAATAAGACAGAAGGTACATATTGACAGGAAAGGTCCTGGTGAACCAAGTGGCAAAATCTTAGCCATCTCATTTGCACCAACTGATTGGTAACTACATTGCTTCAGTGAAACTTTCATTTTTTAATTCCCTGTAATGGATTTAAGTAAAGGTAATGTCACCATTGTCTTACCAGACTGGAAGGCTCACCTCTCATTAGAGAGAGACAACTAGAGGTGTTTTAAACTGAGGGTAATCATGGAGAGAGATTGTAAAGGAGAATCCTTCAAGGTAACCTCAGCTAGTACAGGAATTGAACCCACCATGATAGTGTTACATCAGCAGTGCAAATCATCTTTCCAGCCAACCAAACCCAAAGGAAAAGTTAGCATAGTCTTACAGGTATCTATTTTAATAGGGTTGCTTTCTCATTAGACAGAGACAACTGGTGGCGGTTTAACCTGAAGGTCATCATGCCTCAGGAGAAGGGAAAGATTCAGAAGGAAAGTTCTTCATGGTAACCGAAGCCAGTGCAGGAACTGATTAAGCATGAAATGATATCAATCATGATTCTCTGCCCCAAATTTAAGAGGTGAAATCCCCTATATCAGTATAATTAATTAGTTCACATGCACTTGCTACACTGAGACACCATTAGAAACTGCTTGGACAAATGTAGATTAATTAAGGACAGACAGCATGGGATTTTGTTAAAGACAAGCTAACTAACTTGCTTCAGTTTTCTTATGAGAAATCGAGATTGACGAGGGTAATATGTTTGACGAAATTTCAAAAGGCATTCAATAAAGTGCCAAATAACAGACTTGCTGGTAAAGTTGAAGCGCATGGTATAAAAGGGACAATATCAATATGGTCTGGATTCAAGTCTGACTGAGTGACAAGAAATGGAAAACACTGGTGAACAAGTGTTTTTCAACATGGAGAAAGATAAATAATAGGATCTTCAGGGTTTGATTATGATATCTATTAATGAGCTATTGTACAATTTCAAAATTTGCAAAACTTGGAAGTGTTGTGATCTGTGAAGATGGTCTAGCAACTTAAGAAATGGTCAGATAAGTGGCTGATGAAATCAATGCAGAGAAGTGTGGAACATTACATTTTGGTAAATGGAATGAGGAAATTGTAAACAAAGAACGCAATTGTAATGAAAACATAGAAAATCCAGGTGGCACTTGGGTTCACACAGGGTGGATAGTGAAAAGATGATTCCCATTGTACAAGAGACCTAGAACTAGGTATGACTATCATGAGGCAGTGACAGCCTAGTGGTATTATTGCTGGACTCTTTATTTAGAGACCCATGTCATACCCTGGAGACTTGGGTTCAAATCCTGTCATGGCAGAATTTGAATTAAATAATATGTTTAGAAATACGAGTCTAATATGACTATGGACCTGTTGCCAATTATCAGGAAAAAATTATTTGGTTCACTACCATCCTTTAGGGAAGGAGACTGCCATCCTTACCTGACCTGGCTGGCATGTGACTCCAGACCCACAGCAAAATGGGTGACCCTTAACTGCCATTTGGTCATGAATGCTGACCTAACCAGTAATGCTCCATGTCTGGTAAACAAATAAAACAAAATTAAATGAGGACAATGTTTTTTCCTCTTGGAGGTTTGAGTCTTTGGAATCCTCATCCCATTGGAGTGGTGGAAGTGGGATAATTGAATACTTATAAAGGTCCCTCCCACTTATCTCTCCACCCTAGAGGCTCCCAGCCTCATTCCTGATGAAGGACTGATGCCCGAAACATCGATTCTTGGATGTTGCCTGACCTGCTGTGCTTTTCCAGCACCAGTCTAATGTTGACTTTGATCTCCAGCATCTGCAGTCCTCACTTTCGCCTCACCGAATACTTATTAAGGCAAAGGTAAATAGATTTTTAGTTAACAAGGGAGTCAAAGATCACCTGAGGTAGGTGGGAGTGTAGGAGTAGGCAACAATCAGGTCTGCCATGATCTATTTCAATTCTTTTAATCTCCACTGAGTACACACCCAACATACTCAACGTCTCCTCAAAATAAACTCTCTTCGTATCTGGCATTGAATGGCAGGGCAGGCACAAAGTACTAAATGGTCTACTCTTGCTTCTTGCTGGCATATAAGGAGGTGATTGGAAAAAAAAACAGGTGTCTGGATATAAATAAATAAGTACAGGTTGAGAAACTGACTAAGAGAGCGCACCTTAGAACCTGGACTTTAGTCCAGGTAGAGCATGTCGAGTATAAGAGCAAGTATGGTGAGCCTTTGTAAAACACTGGATTTGTCTCAACTGCAATGCTGTGACCTATGCTGGGTGCTACACTTTAGAAAGAATATGAAAACTTTAGAGAGGGTGTGAGAAAGATTTACGAGAATGGTTTCAGGGATGAGGGCACTGTGGATAGTTTACGGAAGCTGTGGGCTAGTGATCTTAGAGAAAAGGAGATTGAGAGAAGAGTCATGAAGGGTCTGGAAAAAGTAAACAGAGAGAAGCTGTTCCCATTGGCAGAAGGGCCAAGAATGACCCTTCTTGTAGACAATGAGTTAAGGTGATTAGAAAAAGAACCAAAAAAAAATCATTTTTTCACCCGGCAACTAGTTGGGATCTGGAATGCACTGCCTGAGAGTGTGGTGAAGACATGTTTAATTATCACTTTAAAAAGGAATTTGGATCTGTGAGAAAAAGATTTTCAAAGCTATGTGGCAAAGGATATGACAGTGGAACTAGTTGAGTTGTAGAAAGTGGACACTGGTATGATGGAGAAAGTGAGGACTGCAGATGCTGGAGATCAGAGCTGAAAAATGTGTTGCTGGAAAAGCGCAGCAGGTCAGGCAGCATCCAAGGAGCAGGAGAATCGACGTTTCGGGCTTAAGCCCTTCTTCAGGAGTGAGGAGGGTGTGCCAAGCAGGCTAAGATAAAAGGTAGGGAGGAGCGTTGGGAATGCGATAGGTGGAAGGAGGTTAAGGGCCAAATGGTCTGCTTCTACACTGAAGTACATTTCTTGGAAGACAGATGTTCAGTTCTGTGGCTGCTTGGTAGTTTCCATTAGACTAGATAAGACATATTCCAATTTGCAGAGTATTCTGGATATGGATGTCCACCATTAGCATTCAAATCATGGACTGCTTAATATTAAGGTCCAGTCTAGGAAAATCGAGATTGCACTAGGGAATCTATATAAATTAAATTAATCATTTATATAAGATTCCCTGACTGTGACCTTGAGAAATGAAAACGTGATAGAGCAAACCATAAATACAGAGTTGTTCTCCTTTGTTTTTTCCCAGTAACAAGCTCGGAGAGACAATACGTCCATTCTAAGACACCCCTGAGCAACCGTATTAATTACAAATGAAAGTAAACCCTTTAGTTCTTTAAAAATCAGACAAACATTGCTTTCAGGTAATTGGGCTACAATCAAAACCATAAAACCATATAATACATAGGAGCAGAAATAGGTCATTCAGCCCATCAAGTCTGCTCCACCATTCAATGAGATCATGGATGATCTGATAATGCTCAACTCCACTTTCCTGTCTTTATTCCCTAACCCTTGATTCTCCAACTGATAAAAAATCTAGTTGTCTCAACCCTGAATATACTTAATGATTCAATTTCTGCAGTAAAAAATTTCACAGCCTCACTACCCTTAGAGAGGAGAAATTCCTCCCCTGTCTGTCCTGATGGACATTTACTCTGTTATTATGTCCTCTGGTCCTGGACTGTCCCACAAACAATCTATCAGCATGACTCTGTCAAGCCTCCTAAGAAAACTATCTGTTTCAATTCTTTTAATTTCCACTGAGTACACACCCAACCTACTCAACCTCTCCTGAAAAGAAATTCTCTTCATATCTGTGATCAACCAAGTGAACCTTCTCTCAACTGCTTCCAATGCCTTTCCTTCACTGAGGGGCCCAAAACTGTTCACAGTATTCCAAGTGTGGTCTGACTTAGTGCCTTGTATAGTTTTAACAGCCCCTCCCTTACTTTTATACTCCAGTTCCTTTGAAATGAAAGTCAAGGTGCAATTTCAACATTAAACTTAATTTATCTCCTAATAATCTGAGCAGGATAAATACTTTTGTCCATGACTACAAAAGTTACATAGCCTTTAAGATACTGCAAAGTGTAAAATAAGCCATCATTGCATGTGAGCCCCAATTAGACAGGTTTATCTTGTTAAGGTGGCAGAAATCCTACAGCCTAAAACAAACTCACCTAACACAACCTGGCTATCATTAAAGTAATAGATTAACGCCCTGATTTCTAAAGGTGGAGACCATCCCATGAAAGTGCCAAAGAAAATTAACAAATTTGAAAGATTTTGTGAACATGCAAAGGGAAGAGGCTCTCTCCCACAACAAGTTCTTCTGAAGTTAGTCATTGCCAAAAGAAGTTTTAGGAGAAAGCTATTGGAATCCTGCAAGTGGCAATGTGACCATAACAACATTGCTGCAAATTTATCCATTAAGGCTATCCCTCTAAATTACAGCCCAGTTTTGGAACTCAGTAAACTCCTTTGTATTACATGTAATGGAGCGTGCTTGACACAAAATGTACATTATGAATGTAACCTTTAATGTTAAATTTTATAATTAGGGTTTAGATGAATGAGAAATGCTATTGATACTTGGCAGGGTGGATCCTAAAAGGATGTTTCCCTTTGTGGGAGAGACTTGAACCAGGTGGCACAGTTTAAAAGTAAAAGTTCTTTAAATTTAAGATAGCAATGAGGAGGAATTATTTTCTGTCAGTGAGTTGTGAATCGATAGTTATTGGTAATAGGTTGGAATGTGAAATGGTGGCCACAATCAGATCAGCCATGATCTTATTGAATGATGGATCAGGTCAATTGAGGGGCTGAATGGCCTGCTTATGCTCCTAATTAAACATTTATTTGTTCATAAATGTAGTCAAGACCCTCATGGCGCCACTTACCATACTGAAAAAATTTGAACTTTATTGCATTCTATATAATGTCAAATTTCAAAAAAGTACTTTCACAGATTTTATGATTTAAGTACATTTCCTGAAAAATTATTCATTAAGACAGCAGTCTCTTGAATAAACCTTTTACAACCTCTTCCATCATTGTACAATCACTCCCCTATTTACAACCCAGAGTAAATTTAATCACTTATTTACAACTTCAAAATTCTCATTTTTGAAATAAAATATGTCTATAATGATATATTCTAACAACATTCAGTGCATTTAATGTTCACTTTCGATGGATAACTTATTCTCTGTCAACAGAGTCTGGGAAGATGAAAGAAACAAATTCCCCACATGTACCAACACTTGAGCTCAGTGTAACCCCCACATGCACTTGCAGAGAGACACAAAAAATGCTACACATTACCGAGGAGTGATCCCTTTACACGCAAATTAGTGGATGATTCACCTTAATCTGAACAAATGAGAAGGCCATCACTTATCTCTGGAAGCTGCATTCATGAATTAACGTACCTACTTATGCATTTTGATGTCTGCAATAATTATCCAATATAAAGAATGAAAGCGCATATGTTTGTACCTTATAATTTTGACACACTGGCAATGTAATGTTGCATTTTAGTTAATACAGCTTGCTGCATAAGTTGTTGATTTGCCAACTTTATTATTACATACTTGCTGCACTGCTGGCATGACTTTTCACAATGCATCAAGCCCCTTTATTTCGCTGTCTATGGGTCACTCTTAAATCAGGTAAGGCCATAGCTCTTACTTATGTAATTCTCGGTATAGATAGCCACCATTAGGTCTCAGATTCTGCTTAGATTCTCTTTAGACTTAACTGAGGAAAATCACATTTTGAGCAGAAGATCAATACATTGGATTAGTTATTACTATAAGTTCCCTGACTGCAGCTCAAGCTGGCCCACAAGTAGAATTGGATTGGCACTAGCCACAAAAACAAAATGCTTTATCACTTAACTTGCCAGCACCAGGTCACAGGAGACCAAACATACAGGACACTTGCTTTGTTATAAACAACAAGCCCTGTTTTCAAAATTTATCTCACGTCTCAGGGCATTGGTTGTTGGGAGTTCACACTCAGAAACTTGCAAATACCATATATGTATGTAAGAGAAATAAAAAATCAAGTCATACATCACAAGTACTTTATTCCATTGTTAAAATGTAATGCATTAAAGATAAATTACAGTAAAGCTCAACATTTCATGGGGTGGACTTGCTCCCAGATCATCATCGAGAATAAAGTTGTGCCATCATTGATCAAATCCCCCTTCAGAAACATCAAAGAATTGCAATAAATGATGTAACTTTCATTTTAAATTATATAGCAATTCTATTCATTTGTGTTCTTAGAATAACTATTATTTCCACATGTTATAGACTGATCTACTGGGTTTCACTTTTTGCAAACAAATGGGAGTGAATAGCCAAATGTTATCAACGAAGCACCAGAACTGCATGCAATAAAAATGAGAACTTAACTCATCCGATTAATATAAAAGCAATTGTCCTTACCACTGCCTTAAGGCCAAGGTTGTTGTTTGAATTAATGCCAATTTTATAAATTGACTGGTCAACTGTTGCAGGTTCTCTACATTGATAGTCACATCACAAAGATGCTTATGTTTAAATTAGGTCTGAAACATTGGCACTTCATGGAACAAACCATATCTCTCGCATTTCACTAGGGTTCCCTATAGGATGCAATGGTTTAGTAATGTTAAACATATTGAAGGATTTTGAACATTGCCATTTTAATGCCTGCATTTAAGGATTACCAGATAGATGAACCAAAAACTCTAGATTAACTTGTTACAAAAAAAAAGAATTTGGTTAACAATTGTTAAGCTTAACCAAAGTCACAAGGCATGCTGGGCAACTGTTAAACTTGACCACGCTCACAAAGTACCATGAGTATCGTTATTGCTCTAAGTTGGAAGGATGTTTTAAAGACAAGCAAACCAGCAAAGACATACGTCTTCTCATCACACAAGAGGAAGGTAAGCTCTAAATAGACTTTTTCTGCCAGGAAGAAAATAGACACTTTATAATCATTCATAGGAGACAGAATGAAAAGCAGTTCAAAGAAGGTCTCAAAAAACAATTACCCCTCCACAAAAGGAATTGATCACTTCTGATTGAGTTGTGTTTCAGGTAAAGATTGGAGGCATCTCTATCTGCAAATCTAGGTTTCAAAGCATCACTAAAACCAATTAAATTGTAAAGTATTTCAATCTTGGTTGATTCTTACCTCTTGTATCCTAAGGAATACAAAAACATACATACACTCTCTCAAAACTTAACAAAATCTCAACATCATGAGTACAGTATTAGGCTTTCCTTTGGTGAGTGTAAAACTCAACCACACTGGTAATTGAAGAAATTTAGCACAACAAATACTGAACGAATTGACTCCTTTCTACCATTAGATAAATGCATATTATTGAGTGAAGATGCTAGAAACATTCAAAATCATCCAAGGAAGAGACAGATGGAAGTGGGCTGTTTCCATTAGCTGTGAGGTCAGTATTAATGGTTTGTAGGTGCAAGATTAAATATTAGCGATTTAGACCATAGGGTATGAGAAGCATTTTTATGCAAAGTGTGGAAATCAATTATGGTTAGTGGCTCAGCTAACAGCGATGTCAACATGAAAGGTCAACCTGGATAAGTGGATGAAGGAAAAGAATTAAAGGGATAATTATTAGTTGGTTCCTCTTTTGGCTTTTCCCATGTTACAAAGGATCGGCACAATATTGGTTCATCGCCTCCGCACCTACCATCAATTTTTGATATGGAAGGGTGGCTTTACAGCTGTTGGCCCGTCCTGCTACTAACTCCATCTTAATTACCTCAGCTGGGAGACTGAAGGGACAATCTAACCATTGGTAATCATGGTTTAGACTACTTTCTCACATGGAGAATAAACAAGCACATGGATTGGCTGGGCCAGAAGTCCAATTTCCATGATGTAACTTTGCTGTATATTCCTGGTGCAGTTGCAAGTCTCCGTTCTTCCACCAGCCTCAGATTTTGCTTCTATCTCTGAACCAAGGCCAATTGGAGGCTGCCAATCTCTGGAAGCTAGAATGGAGGTAATCTGCCTTCGGGTCAGTTGTAGGGTCCAAGAGCAGGAATGAAACATGTCTTTCAGAAACCATAAATTGCACATTAAAGAATGACAGGATTGTGAAATTTCCCAATATTTCTTCAACAAACAGTTATAGCTATACTTATAAGCTCTGGTTACTAAACCATTCCTGCTTCATGGGGTGGGTCCAGACTGAAGAAATCTGATGGTGCTGTCCAATCACGACCTTGAAATGATGACCGTGTTCTGAGCGACATTTAATTGTATTCACCACTGGGAATCCTGAGAAATGGCTAACTGCCACCTTGTAAGGTGTGCTGTAGTACTCAGAGAATATTAGCAAATGGCTAGCAGCATATGTTAGAATACTGTCAGAAGTTAACAAGTGCAGACATTGATAAAGGCAAATACATAGACAGCATGTGTTTTATGAGGTTGTGCATATACCTGCCGAGGTGCGTTTTCACCTGGCATGTCCTGTCCCTACCAATACTGCATTTCAACAATGCAACTCAACACTTGTTACTTAGTCATGAGTGTCAACACTTGCCAATTCCACAGCAAAAATCTTAGAATCAGGTCCTACCTGTGCAAAGTGTTTGATTGATGAGCCCTTCTCTCCTGTACACTGTAGCAGCTGGTTTTGGGTTCCATGATTTCCCTTCGTTCAGCCAGCATTGTCGAGGCTGCTGTGGTGATAATGGCCACTCCATCCCTCACCCTGGCTGGGAGTCCATAATCCCACTCGTCATAGGAAACGGAAATTAATCCTGTCGGGAATTCGGGCAGAATAATATCTGTGTTCCCTGTGACAGTACTTGGCACAATCCAGATGTAGCCATAGCCAGTGAGGCCAACTGACTCAGCCACCTCAAAGATATAGGTAGCCTCATCCTTGGTGCAAAAAAGGAGGATGACAGGGCTCTGAAGCTTCTTCAATTGGTTTTGGATTTTGGACTCACCATCGTCCATTGAAACATCCAGAGACATGACCTCCTCCATCTCCCAACCTACAAAACTGTTTTCAATGGTGCTTCGGATCTTATTGATAAACTCCTGGTATCCAGGGAAGTAGCTTGTTACAATAGAAAATATATACCAGTCATACTCCTCCATAACGTTCAACATCACTGAGGCCTGCTGTTCAATGGACGGTCCAAATTGGAAGAACATTGATGAATCATCCTGCAATACAGAACAGAGCAGAGTTACTGAACTAAGCTATTCCACTGTCACTTAGAAACCAACTTTTCTGGCATCTTCTGCTTTATTTTCTAAGCGAATTCCATCTCATTTTCCACCCGTCCCTTTTTCTTCTCCTTGTCTATTGGCCTCTCTCTGTAATAGATATTCATTCAAACTTTTTGACAAAAGGCTATTGATCTGGAATGTTAACTTTATTCCACTCTCCATTGAGTATTTCCAGTATCTTCTGTTAATTCAGATTTCCAGCATCTGCAATATTTTGCTCTTGTTTCATTCATTCTTTGCTCTGATGATGGGGTGGCATGGTGGCTCAGTGGTTAGCATTGAAACCTCACAGTGCTAGGGACCTGAGTTCAATTCCATCCATGGGCAACTGTGTGAAGTTTTCACATTCTCCCCATGTCTGCGTGGGTTTCCTCCCACAGTCCAAAGATGTGCAGGTTAGGTGGATTGCCCATGGTAATTTGCCCATAGTGTCCAGGGATGTGTGGGTTAGCCATGGGAAATGTGGGGTTATGGAGATAGGGTTAGTTTAGGTGGGATGCTCTTCAGAGAGTCAGAATAGCCTGCTCCCAAACTGTAGGGATCCTATGTCCTCAACATTCTGATTGTTAAATGGCGGAGCTGACATGTTACTCAAATTGATATTCACTTCCTGTTTGTGCCTATCTCTATCGTACCTTTCCTTCTACAACTACATCTGTTCATCTCTTATTTCCAGCTTTGCTAAATCTAAATTCTTTGCGAATGAGCAGCACGGTGGCTCAGTGGTTAGTACTGCTGCCTCACAGTGCCAGGGTCCCAGGTTCAATTCCAGTCTTGGGCAACTGTCTGTGTGGAGTTTGCACATTCACCCTGTGTCTACATGAGTTTCCTCTTCCCACAATTCAAAAACTTGCAGGTTAGGTAAATTGGCCATGCTAAATTGCCCATAGTGTGAGGTGCATTAATCAGGGGTAAATATGGGGGGTGGGTCACTCTTTAGAGGGTCGGTGTGGACTTGTTGGGCCAAAGGGCCTGTTTCTGTACTGTAGGTAATCTAATCTAATCTAAATCTCAGCTGTCTGCTCCACTCAGAGAGACTGACTCCTCAGTGCAATTCCTTTATCGCAATTTTCCTGTATCTGAGGTTTGATTATGCTACTGGAATAGACATGAACCAACTCCAATGACACTATCCCTTGGTGCACGTTGAATAATTGAACCAAATGGAAAAGTCACATCTTTGATACCCAGCCTATGCTCAGTTCAGAGTAGACAAGGAGGTAGTGACACCACTGCAATTGCCTCAGAAGTGGAGATGATGTATAGTGGTAATACCACATGAGTAATCTAGATACTAGGCCAAAGTTCTGGGAGCACAGGTCCCAATGCTATCATGGAAGCTGATGGAAATTCAATTCCACTCATAAAACCTGGAATTATAGGGTTCTTGTTGTGTAAAAACAGAAATTGCTGGTGAAACTCAGCAGTCTGGCAGCAGCTGTGGGAGGAAAGCAGAGATAATGTTTTGAGGCCGGAGACTGTTCATCAGAATCTTCATCAGTTCTGATGAAGTGTCACCAGACTTGTAGTGTTATCCCTTTTTTTTCCCCACAGATGCTACCAGACCAGCTGAGTTTCTCCAGCAATTTCTGTTTTTGTTTCCGATCTCAAGCATCCACAGTTCTTTGTTTTATTCTTGTCATGCAGTGGTAATGTCCCTACATCTGCTGGGGTTAAGATCCACCTGTTCCAGAGGTGTGTAATAATTTCTCTGCCACAGTTTGGTTTAAAAAAATACTGGGATTGAGAGTTGCGGACACCAGTGAGGTTGGAATGCATTATTTCCCCCTCCAACTCCATTTTAATTTAACCTCCCCTCTCTCTTCCCACACTCCCTATGTATGTTATTGTTGCACTCACCCTGGTGAATAGTGCTTGACAATAGTTCATTTAATTAGAAACACAGGTTACCTAGAGAGGGGGAACGGAGTTTTAAAAAAAACTGGGATTGACAACCATGACTACTATCGTTGGCAATTGCGAAAACGCATCGAGTTTAAAAATTAAGAGTTATGGAAGGCTGACCTGAAAGCGGAACTGAAACTACAACCAGCTAAGCATGACCTTATTGAATGGTAGAACCTGCCTGAATGGTATATTCTTGCTCTTAATACTCTCAGGGAAGGAAATTGCCCATCCTTGGCTGGTCTGGCCTAACTCCAGATGAACAGCGATGTGACTGTCTCTTATCTGCCCTCCAAAATTGCCTTGCAAGCAATTCAGCTTGAGGGTAGTGATGATTGGGCAAAAATACAGGCTTTGCTAGTTATGCCAAAGTACTTTTGCTCTGGCAGTGATTCTGGACAGGGATGTCCTCCACTGTCCCTTTCCAACTCTTGCTGTATTTTTATGGGATCATCAAAAGTGGGATGTAGCCAGTAATGTATACCTCCTTCTCTCATTCCGGTCCCTTTGCCTTTTCTCTTGTTGACTTAATTGCACAAGGATAACTGTAAAATGTCCCTGTTAAAATATCCTGTGTCTGTTATTTTTTGTGTTACTGTAGTAGTGCTTCCCTTGCAGAACTGATCAGATCCTATTGGGAGCGGTGGATTCACAATTTTTGATAGGAAGCTTGTCAGCAGTCTGTCCAATATACAATGCACCCAAAATCAGGAGAAATACGTCCTTCTTTGATGTTCAATGACATCATCATCACTGAATTCCCCACTATCAGCATCCTGAAGGTTAACATTGACCAGAAGCTGAATTGAAGTGAACAATGCAGAATGGAATTCCATGACAAGTAACTCACTTCCTGACTCCCCAAAGTTTATGATTCAATATCCTCCACTTGACCGGATGGGTTCAGCTCCAACAATTCTCAATAAATTCAACACCAGAACAAAATAGCCCACTTAGCACCCATCTACCATTTTAAACATTCACTCCCTCAATTACCAGTCACAGCATTGTGTAAGAATGCTGCAGGAATTATCCAAGTTATCTTCGATAGAACTTCCAAATCTGTGACTGTCAGCTCCCAGAAGGACAAGATCGGAAGTGAGCACTACCACCTGCAAGTTCCCCTCCAAGTCACATACCATCTTGACTTGGGAATATAATCACTGTTCTTTCATTTTCACTCAGCCAAAATCCTGGAACATCTCCCTATCAACACTGTGGCTGTCTTTTCACAACAGGGCCTGCAGCAGTTCAAGAAGGTGACACTCTACCACTTTCTCAAGGGATAATTACAGATGGGTAAAAGAAAAAATAAGCTTGCATCCCAGAAATGAATTTTGAAACAATGAGCCCCCAGTCATGCTGTATGACTTAGCAGTCTCACAATCAAGGTCAGAGGTCAGCTGTGCTGAGAAGCCTCAAAGAAGAAGTCTGCTGAGGTCATGTTCCGTCAGGGAAGGCAGTAGAAGTCTTGCCTTGATAACTCACCACATCCAGTGCAGAGAGTCAATTGATTGGAAAGTTGAGTCCAATCCTGTTCTCACCCACCGGCCCTGCATGCACTCAATGGAAAAAGGATAAGAATCAGGAACAGGAACTGTTCCTTTTGCTAACACAGGATAGCGAGAGAAATTGTAGCATTCCTACTTAATGGTGGGATAGAATCATGGAGATTTGCAGCATCTACCATGAGACTGTTTGCATTTAATGAAAGCAAGATATTGAGCCTAACCCATTATCCAGCTCGACACTTTCAGTGCATATTCAAAACTTTACTAAATGTGATGAATATTCCTGTCTCAACCCCCATTTCAGTCAGTGAGCTTCAGAGCTCATCAGCTTCAGTTGATAAAAGTACCCCATATCTCTCCTCTTATCATTCTACAATTATTTAAATGCTATTCTCTCTGCTAAAGGAAATATCCACTCTATCAAGGCCTCTTAGTTTGTATAAGTTGATTAAAACCCCACCTTTATTCTTGAGCTTCAAGTCGACAAGGACTTTTCCCTGGGGTGAGGGAGTCCAAAACTAGAGGGCATAGGTTTAGGATGAGAGGGGAAAAACTAAAAAGGGACATAAGGGGCAACTTGTTCATGCAGAGGGTGGTGCATGTATGGAGTGTGCTGCCAGAGGAAGTGCTGGAGGCTGGTACAATTACAACACTTAAAAGGCATTTGGATGAATAGGAAGGGATTAGAGGGATATAGGCCAAGTGCCAGTAAATGGGACTAAATTAGGTTAGGATATTGGTCGACATGGACGAGTTGGATCGAATGGTCTGTTTCTGTGCTGTACATCTCTATGACTCTATGACTCTATGACTCTAAACATTCCCAGTAATTCCAACCTCCCCCCTAGAGTCATTCCTCTAAAGGTCTGCTGGTCTATATATCCTAAAGACTTTGGAGGAGTTAAAAATTATTTATATACAAATCGAGAGTTTTCTATTATCCCTTAGAGGCAGAGAGCAGAATTGATGTTACAGAATGGAAAGCTGATGTGCTGTTTCTAGTGTAACAAATTTACCTCGGGGTGTTAAACTTTTAAAAGGAAGAAAATCTGTAAATTTATGATATTTGTCTCGAAGTGTCGGTCTCCAAATTTCCTTTAAGATAGCGCAATTGTACTCTCAATGATCTTTGGAAAAATTCCACCTGCTTTCTGACATCCCCAGGAATTCCTAAGACTTAATGTGATGGGTCAGCAAAACATCACAACCTTGGTCAAATCAGATACGACCCCAAAAGCAATCTAAGACAGTAGGAGGCATGAAAATTGGAAATCATGTTACAGGTCGATTGCCGGGTGTGCAAATTGCTGTGCCATGATTAAAGCTAAAGATCAAAACCAAAAAAGAAAGTAATCATCTGTGTGGGTGAGTCGTCTAAATTTGACATGCATCATGGGGCTTGTCACACCAAACAAGGCATTAGATGAGAACTGAAAGAACTCAGATTTATGCAGAATCTTTCATAACCTCAGAGCAGCCTAAAACCAATGGAATATTTCTGAAATATAGTAATCAAATATAGTGGGCAGTTCATACACAGCAAGCTCCCATAACAGCAATGTGATACTGAATCATGTTTTGGAGCTGAAGTACTTTCAGAAATCTGTTGAACAGAGTTGCGTGGATGGACAGCTACAGTTGGACCCCATCTATTACAGTAAGTCAATGCTATACACGTGTTTTGAAAAGATGTCTAAAATATTTACTGATCTATTCCCTTCTCTACTGGATATACAGTTCTGGATAGATAGTTTTTAAATCTGTTTCCATTGTCAGTACAGTTTCCTTTCACCAATTAGAAGCTTGTTTTAATAACATATATAAATATTGTCCAACATATGATGCATTTTATGTTATTGATGAACCTATATGAAGAAATATAGGTTTATTATGTGTAGTACCTGAATATGCAATGGTGAAAGGTATTAGAATAGTTTAGTCCTGTTCACCTATCTTTTGTATACATTGATATAAATCAAAGCAGGCAGCATGGTGACTCGGTGGCCAGCACTGCTGCCTCACAGTGCTAAGGATTTGAGTTCAATTCTAGCCTTTGTTGACTGTCTGTGTGGAGTTTGCACATTCTACCCGTGACTGCGTGGGTTTCCTCTGGTATTCTGGCTTCCTCCCATAGTCCAAAGATGGGCAGGTTAGGTGTATTGGCCATGGGGGTAACACCCCATGCAGGTTTATGGAGATGTTGGGTGTTCTTTGGAGGATTGGTGTGGGCTGAATGGCCTCTTTCTGCATTACAGGGATTCTATGACAAGATAGGCAGTTTTGGGTGTTGACTGAGGGGCAGATATTGTGCAGACTACTAAGGAGAACACCCCTGTCCTTCTTCGAAATCCTGCCTTGGTGATTATTTACATCTATCTGCGTGGTTAAAGTGGGCTGCACTATGATGAGTCATCCTGAAGACATGAACTTATGGGGGCGTTCACAGCATTTTCAACAAAAAAAAACTCCCATTGAAAAATAAATGCTTCAAATCCATTTTTTCCCAATTAATTATCATTCTGTTGCAGTCAGTTAGCAGATTATCAGAGCAAGGAAATAATCATTCACATGTTGACGATGAATGTCTAATTGCTTTACGTTTGACACTGGGAAGGCCCTTCCATGAGTGTGACAACACAGTAAATAAATCTTCATCTTAATGTGCTGCTCTGCTGGGCTGCTCTGAAGAGAGACAACTTAGGAAACACTGCGAGCTCACAGACACCTTTTTGGGTTCAGAAAGTCAGCCATTGATCTCGGCATGCCAGGGAAGAGGTGACAGCTTCACTTTATACTGCAGTGTGGAGCAGATCTGGAGCTCGTCATCGCTCATCAAAGACAGTGAACAGGAAAGGAGCATATTTAACCCTGGTTAGTAAAACGGGACAGAACAAACAGAGACATGTAAAGCGATGAGAACGACCAGGAGTAATGAGTGGTTTCTGTAGTCACTCCGCTTCTGATTCCAATTATCAAATGAGAAAAGATGACATGCTGTAACAGATCTGATTGTGACTGCCTTTCCTGTGGTGAAACCCACAACACAATAATTCAGGCATATTTATGCATCCTTAATGTTAATCACTTCACTATTACGTAGTGTTGCCAAAACTTTAAACACCGGAACTCCCTCCATACACCTCTCTGTTTGCTTCTCTATCCTGTTTTAAGACACTCCCTACAATGTAGCTCTTTAGCCCAGCTTTTCAAAACCCAGGAGGGTAGCCTGAGTCCACAAATTTCCTAACTTAGCAGACCTTTCTCAGTATTAAGTGCCCCTTTATACGTTATTCCCATTCTGGAGAGGTGAGAGAAGCTCTGGGACAGTGTGACAGCCCAGCCGGGTTGGTTAATAGGCCTCCACTTGGTTCTCTGGACAGATGTTGGGTGAGACAGTATTTTATGTCCTCTAGCCCTCACCCCTCTACCTTCGCAACCTCCACCACCCCATGCCAAATCCATGCCTCCACGCACCCATACTACTTATACCACCCAATGCCATCTCACGCTGCCCAACTATTTACATATCTTCATGCAACTCAATGCCAACTATATCAAACACAATGGCATCTCATGGTCCTTCCATGTCCATGCATCCAGTATACACTATGATTTGAACATTGAAATACAAGATCACAGAAGAATAACTTACTATATTTTAATCTAGATAGCAATCAACTTCAACACATTTCTCCATCGTTGGAACAAAATCTCTTACATAATGCTTGTCTGGACTCTAAGTGAAATTTTATTATGGAATGCTTAGTATCAACTGATTAGAACCTCTATTAATGATGATCTTATTTTCTGTTTGATTGACATTTTTATTGGGTTGTAAGAATAACAGTATTTTTTTTCTCAAAAATTATGAATAGATTTTTTTCTAAGCAATTTTATACATACCATTGTTACTATATGGCTCTGTACATAATGTATGATTAGATTAGAATACTTAGATTAGATTACTTACAGTGTGGAAACAGGCCCTTTGGCCCAACAAGTCCACACCGACCCGCCAAAGCGCAAAGACCCATTCTCCTACATTTATCCCTTCTATTAACACCACGAGCAATTTAGCATGGCCAATTCACCTAATGTATATTGGGTAAAAAGATATGGAATGACCATGATTGTCATGGAGGGTATAGGGGGCCAAATGGGTGTGAGTGGGCTCATGAATTGGCATGGAGCTGGCATGGAGAGATTAAACAGGGCTGACTCCACAAAAAAATTGCAGGGAAGCAGGAGCGGATGTCAAGGCCTCTAAGACATATTTCCCCCCACCATGAAGCCAGCCAAACCAGGAGTGCCAGATGTGGTTTTTCACTTTCCCCTCAGGTAAGTCAAAATGGGGGGTGTCGGTAATTAGGTAGCATTTCCATGACCCAATCCTATCTGCCTTTTCTAAATGGCTCTGGAGTCCCTTAGACGGTAAAATAAATCTGGCCCATAATATCTTTGGATGTTTTCTCATCATATAACTCCTCCCACCCTGGTCATACTCTCTTCCACCTGCTTCTATCAGGCAGAAGATATAAAAGTTTGAATACAAATTTTTTTCAAGAACAGATTCTTCCCTGCTGTTATCAGACTTTTAAACAGATCTCTTAAATGTTAATTCTGATCTCTCTCTCTGCACCTTATCTGCAGCTGTAATACTGTAAACTGCAATCTGTTCTGCTACCTTGATGCATTATGTATGGTATGATTTGCCTGTAAAGCACTCAAAACAACACTTTTCACTGTATCTCGCTACATGTGGCAATAATTAATCAGTTAATATATTGCATTGTGTGTTTTACAGTACTCCTGTGAAGCAGCTTAGGACACTTAATTATGTTAATGTAACAATGTAAATATGAGTTACTCGTGTTGTCAGGAGGTCAAATTTGTGCAGAATTGTGAGTGGAATGAACACAAGTTCCCAACTCTCACACAGATGTGATTATTGTAAGGACAGGTACAATAATGAACTCTTAGGGCAGTACCAACATTCCAGAAGGTAATGAGAGAAAACGAGCACAAGCTGAGTTGTACTGTCATACCTTGTCTGACTCACTGCCAGTCCCTTTAAGTTTTTCATTGACCAGGACAGGGACAGAGAAACAAAATATCCAACTGTATTCTGTGTCACTCTGTAGAAAATTATCAATCCCGCTCTAATACCTTTCTTTCAACGTTGTTTGTGAATGTTGCTCAGTTGCAACGTGTTCCAAACACCTCCTTCTCTATTCGTTTGTCATATGGCGGATGAGGACGGACAGAGAGGACATAGGTCTAAGGTAAAAAGGGGAAACTATAAGTGAGATGTGAGAGCAATGATTTTTACACAGAAGGTGTAAGTGCAAGGAATGTGCTGCCAGTGAAAGTGGTAGAAGCAGATGCAATAGCAATGTTTAAGGGTCATCTTAACAGATACAGAACAACCTTGGTTATCCGAACATCAATTATCTGGATTTCAGATTATCCGAACAAGATCTCAAGGTCCTGTAAAAACGTTATCCATTACCTGAACAATCAGTTATCCAAACAAAATACTCCCCGCCCATCTCATTCAGATAATCGAGGTTGTTCTGTACATGAATAGGCAGGGAATAGAAGGATGGGGGCTGCATGGAGGCAAGGGCTTTTAGTTTGGAAAGACATCTGTGTCAATGTAGGCTGATGGGCCAAAGGGCCTGTTCCCATACTGCACTGCTCTTTATCTTTGAGGGTGATGTTTTACCCGGTCCCTCTGCTTCTGGCCTAGCAGTGCTTCATTGTAAGGGTTACCAAAATGCAGCCTCTCTAACAAACACTGGTCAAGAGACATCCACATGGGGTTTTGCTCACTACAGAAGAGAACAGCAACACAGGATAACACAGAGAAAATGGCAAGCAACAATTGAGGAGGATGAGAGATGAGACAGCGGGTTGGCATGTCATTACTTTACCAAGTCTTTTAGAAGGTCTTTTAGAAGCAGTTTCTGCTGGAACAGTCATGATTTGGAGATGCCAGTGTTGGACTGGGGTGTACAAAGTTAAAAATCACACTACGCCAGGTTATAGTCCAACAGGTTTATTTGGAAGCCCTAGCTTTTGGAGCACTGGTAATCTGCTAGCTCTTATATTCTATTTCTTGGCCAATAAAGGCTTGTATCCTGTATCTTCTTGAACACTCTATTCACCCACCTTCAGGAATCTGTGGACCTGCTCTCTAAAATTGTCCTATATTTCTACACTTCTCAATATCCTGTCATTTTTTCTGTCTGCTCTTGTCTTGTTAACCTTTTCCAAAATGGAGTACCACCCACGTCTCCAGATTGAATCCACTTGCCGCTGTTCCCATATGTCTGACAAATCCATCGATAACTTCCTCCAGCTTACTTCTTCAGTCTCAACCACATAGTCAATTTTTGTAATGTTGATAAATTCCTTAGCCTTCATTCAAGTTCCAATCATTGAAAAATGCCTCAAACTTCAAAAGACTTTGTACTAAGCACTGCAGAACCTGCTGGAAAAAAGCCTTCACGTCACATAAATGCCCCACTAACCATTACCCAATGCTTCCCTCTTCTGAGCTATGTGAGACCTTCTAAAAGACTTGGTAAGTAATGATTCTCCAACCCACTGTCTCAGCTCTCATCCTCCTCAATTGTTGCTTGTCATTTTCTCTGTGTTATCCTGTGTTGTTGTTCTCTTCTGTAGTGAGCAAAACCCCATGTGGATCCTTCATCACAACCACCTGATGAAGGAGCAGCGCTTTGAAAGCTAGTGCTTCCAAATAAACCTGTTGGACTATAACCTGGTGTTGGGTGATTTCTAACAATGCTGGAACGGAAACTCTGTTGAGGCCTCAGCTTGCACATTTTGTACAGTTCCAGAGAGTGCATTATAGGAAAGAGATGATTGCACTAAAGAGGATACCGAGAAGACTTATGAAGATTTCACCTTTTTCTTTCATTGTTTTATTTGCTGGGCCAATATTTATTGCCCTTCGTAATTGCCCTTGAGAAGAAGGTTGTGAGCTGCATTTGTGAATCACTGCAGTTGTCGTGGTGTAGGTACAAGTGTTGTTACAGAGAGAGTTCCAGAACTTCGACCCAGTGAGGGTGAAGGAAAGTGATTTCACAGAATCCCTACAGTGCAGCAGCAGACCATTCAGTCCATCTGTTCCACACCGACCCTCCAAAGAGCATCCCACCCCCGCACCCTCCCCACCCCCCCACATCCCTGAAACCCTACATTCCCCATGGTTAATCCAGCTAGCCTGCATACTATGGGCAATTTAGCATAGCCAATCCACTTATTCTGCACAAGTTTGGACTGTGGGAGGAAACTGGAGCATCTGGAGGAAACCCACACAGTTGGGGAGAGAATGTGCAAATCCCATACAGACAGTCGCCTGAGGCTGGAATTGAACCTGAGTCACTAGCACTGTGAGGCAGCAGTGCTACCCACTATGCCAGTTAAATTAATTACCAATTAGGAGGTGTGTGACTTGGAAGGGAACTTGTAGGTGAAGCTTCCATGTGTTGTTGCCTTGTCCCTCTATGTGGTAGAGGATGCAGATTTGGAAAATTATGTCTTTATTGAGCCTCGGTGAGTTGTTGCACTGAATCTTAAAGATCTTACACACTACTGATGCTGTGCATCAACGGTGGAAGGTTTTAGATCGGATGCCAATCAAAGGTGGTTTCTATGACAACCAACAATGGTTCAAATTTCACCATCTGCCATAGTAGGATTTTAACAATTTCCCCCAGAGTATTATCCTGTATCTCTGAATTACTGGTCCAGTAACAATATCACTCTGCCACTACACCCCTACTGCCTGGACTGGTGTGATGTAATGCCATGGAATTGGTAATCCAGAGCAGCAGGCTAATATTCCCCAGACATGGGTTCAAATCCCATCATAGTGGATGGTGAAATTTGAACTCAGTAAAATCCAGTTAAACTGTCACCACACAATCACTGCTAAGTATTGTTTAAAAATAACTCATCTGGGCAGTTAGGGATGATCAGTAAATGCTGGCGTGGCCAGTGATGGCCACAATCTAAGACAAAAGAGGGGAAAAAAATTATGAGGGAAGACAGAACAATCAGGTGTTGTTTTCTACAGTACAGAGGAGGCTCTGAGAAGACCGAATTGATGAATATAAAATATAAGTGATGGAGAACTTTGGAAGGCTCTATTCCACTTGGTTGAGGGGCCCATAATCAGGAGACATTTGTTTAAGGGGAAATTCTTTCACACATCGGATGGTGGACTCTGCAATGCGCTGTCTGAAAGGGTGGTAAGTCCAGAAACCCTCATAACATCTGGTCCCCAACTTAGCAACGGTTTTTATGTACAAATAAGATCCCAATTGCCATTAATATTAACGATCCGACAAACAAACATTCACTTCTATTTATGAATGGTATCTGTTTTACTGTATAGTGTTTTCCAACGTCATCCAAATCAACTTAAGAATGTACTCAGGAATGGAATCCTTTCAGAACCTGGGAATTCCCCTGTACTTGGATATGCACTTGAAGTGCTGTGATCTGCAAAGTTATAAGCAAAGGGCTAGAAAATGGGATTAGGCTAGATGGCTATTTGTCAGTTGATATGGACACAATGGCTAAACAATAAGTTCCTATGATTCTCTTTTTCATTCTTGTGGGACTTGGGTATCGCTGGTTGGGCAGCATTTTATTGCCAATTCCTAGTTGCCCTGCAGAAGGTGGTGGTGAACTACCTTCTTGAACCGCTGCAGTCCATGTGCTGTAGGTTGACCCAAAATGCTATTAGGGAAGGAATGCCAGAATTTTGATCCAGCAACACTGAAAGAATGGCGATACATTTCTAAGTCAGAAGGATAATTGGATTGGAGGGGAACTTGGAGGTGGTGGTGTTTCCATATATCTGCTGCCCTTGTCCTTCTACATATAAGCAGTCGTGGGTGGGAAGGTGTTTATTGTCACTTCGTGGTTGAAGAAACCTGAGGATCCTGCCTCTGGCTAATCCTGATTTCACGAGAAGGCTGGTCTTCAGAGTATCACATATGTGTGCAGATGCTGAGGGCAGCCACCAACAATGTGCACTAAATGGCAGATCAAGTGGGAGGGTTCACAATTTACTGCTTCCCAGTTCTGGTGTACATCAGTAACAAGGCTGGTCTACAGGGAGATCTTCCATTGTGACCGAAAGACAGTCTATGCTTTGGCCTTTGACTGCTGACAAACTTCAAAACAGCAACAAGCCACTCAACCCTCTGAATTGGGATCGGGCTGCCTTAAAACAAGTAGAAATGTTACTAGATTAGCAATCCAGAGGCCTGGAATAATGGTCTGAAAATAAGATCAAGTCCAGCTCCATAAGTGGGGAGAATTAAAATTAATTAGTCAGTCTAAAATCAAAGCTAATCTCATTTAAAAATTATCATGAAGCTACCAAGTTGTCATTTAAACCCATCTGGTCCACACATATTCTTCCTTCAGCAAAGGAAATCTTCCATCCTTCCCTTGTCTGGCCTACAAGTGACTCCAGGTCCATTGCAAAAGGTTAATCCTTTACTGCATTCTGAAATGACCGATCACGCCACACTGTTGTACTTAGATCATATGGACTGCAGAAATTCAAGAAATGACCACACCACCACTTTCTCAAGGGTAATTAGAGAGGGCCAGGAAATACTGACCTTGCGAGTAACAATATCCAAATTTTAGAAGTATTCCTTGAGTTTGTGTCTCCTTTCAATCAATCAGGAATGAGCTGTGCCTCAACTCTGTTTACTCCATGTCCCTTGATACCATTACCCTACAGCAAAATGGATTTTTATGATGTCAGAGAGTAAAGATGGTTAATGGTAGCAACTGAAGACTTGGGGGGTAAATTGACCATTCACTTAACACTATGCCTGAATATCTACTGCAGCGTTCCATCCCGTATAACTTGAGAGATGCTAACACTAGACAGAGGGAGAGGGAAAAGGAGAGAAACTTTCATAATCGTGCTCTGAGCCTTGATCATGGAGGTAACAGGCTGGTTTTCCAGCCCCAGTGAACTATTCAGAACATTGATTCCTTGTTGTTACCAGTTGTAAGAGACTGCACCTCAGGCCAATTTTGCCCAGATGTGCACTCACAGTGGCAATGCGCTTGCTTGTTTCCTTGCTGAGAATCCAAGCAAGCTGATACTCTCTTAACGATGACTTGGTTAAATGTACTGCTTCTTTCCTCTGCCCTGGGACTGGGTCTGAATCACACCACTCACTGCTGTGATTCATTTGCCACATGCAATTATTTCAAACAGGCACAATTTCTTTCCTCTCTCCTCCCATTAGGCAATCCATAATTTCACCGCTGAATGAATTTGATTTCCAGTAATCATTTATGCTAAAGAGACACGTCTCTCACACTCAAGGAGCCTCAGTTCCACTCCTCATGATCTAAAACTGTAATTAGAGTGGTTTTAATTTAATTTTCTGATGATTATTTTCAACTGTAATTTTCCTCAGCTGTGACTCCCAGCAGTGTTAAACATTCTTTCTTTTTGACGTCTTTTCTGTGTTGCTTTCTTCTCCCTATATTTTTGACAGTTGAACCCTATCCCTATATTCCCCATTTCTATCTGGTGTACTTTTGACTACTTCTCTGTCTGATCTCCATGTTTCTATTTTTCTCTCTCGTCAATTTCTTTATTGTTGCTCTTTCCTTCTGTTTTTCTTACAGTGACTATGTCTCACTCTATCCTTGTTTTCATTATTTTTTTCCAATTCTCTTGTTGTCTTTTTTGTCCCTGTCTTCTCTTCCCCTTTACCTATTTTCTCTTTTGTATCTCTTCTTTCCCTTCTCCTTGTATTTGATAATTAAAGGAGATGGTGACCTTGATTTTGGGTCTTGTTTTTGGATGGGTGGGAGACTGGACATACCTCCCAAGATGTTCTACAGAACCCTTCAGAAAGGACTTTGTAAGAACTGCTTAGGAAGTTTGGACCTCTGATGGGCAGTTCTGTTGCTTCCTGGACCTTCTGAAAAAATCTCCAACCTTGAATTGGATTCATAGAACACAGAACAGTACAATACAGGAACAGGTCTTTTGGCCCATCATAGCTGGACCGACTATGGTGCTATCCTAAACTAATCCCATCTGCCTGCACATGGTTCATGTCTCTCTATTCTCTACCTGTTCATGTGTCTGTCTAAATGTCTCTTAAAATTTGCTATTGTATCTGCTTCTACCACCTTCCCCTGGCAGTACGTTCCAGGCACCTACTAGTCTCTGTGTATAAAAACTTTCCTCGCACATCTCTTTTAAACTTTCTCCCTCTCGCCTTAAACCTATGCCCTCTAGTATTTGACATTTCCACTCTGTCGGAGACTTTGTTCATTTCCGACATAGTTACCTGCATAGCTGCTGTATAGAGTGGGTCAGAATTGTTGATGATATTTGACAGCTGCATGACCTTGAATATGTCCTGTGATGGGTGACTCACATTCCTGTACATGCCAAAGACGGCACAACCAATTTGTTTTTCTGTACTTGTGGCTCATTACACTGTACAAGAGAGCGACTTTTGTTCTGAATCATTGGACTTCTCCTCAGACCAGGGAACGGTGCCAGGAACGAACTTAAACTTCCAAACCAGTCGTCGATCAAGGAGTCCACAACGGGCAGAAGGACATGAAAGTTATTGTTTTTCCCTTTCTTTTTCATCTTTTTATTTATTTGATAAATGCTTAAATTTAAGTAAATTTATGTTGTTGAGTCTTCTCTTAACTACATTTAACTGAACCCGAAGAATCGTTTGGATACAGTTTGTGATCCAAGACAAATACGCACGAAATTTTGTACATAAATATCCTAGTCTAACTTCTGAGTAACTGTGTAACTGACTCCTTTACCCCCATCACTCACACCGATACTCAGATTACTCTTTGACCTCCTCCCGCAAACATTGTCCCAATTGTCCAAACACCATCACTCACCTGACTCCACCTGTCTAGCTCCCATCCCATTTCCTCTGCCCTTCAGACCTCTGCCCTAATCTGGCCAGAAACTCCACCAAGCCTCACCTAACTAACCCCAAAGTGACAACCCTCCCTGCCCATTTACTCAACTTACCCACCTGTCACCTTACCTTTCTTAACCATCCTGCCCCCAGACATACATCCCTCAAACACTTGACATTGTCTCCCTAGTCTTTCAGAAAACCATTTAGACATTTAAACTTTACTTACTGAAACACAGCAAGAGTGCTATAAAAAATGGTAGTGTAGTTTCTACACTGCATCCCCCTAGAAGTTTTCTATTTTTAAATTCATTCATAGGATGTAGGTGTCACTGGCTAGGCCAGCATTTATTCCCAAAACAAAAGGCAGTTAAGAGTCAACTGCAGGCCACACCAGATAAGGATAGCAGATCCCTTCTCTAAAGGACATTAGTGAATCAGATGGGTTTCTCCTCAACAATTGATTCATGGTCATTACAAGACTTGTAAATCCAGACTTTTATTGAATTCAAATTCCACCATCTGCCGTAGTGGGATTTGAACCCAAATCTCCAGAATATTACTTGGGTGCCTCGATTAACAGTCCAATGATAATACTACTAGATCATTGCCACCCAACTGCACACAGTTGGTTTTAAAGAATCCTCCATCAGAAGATTGCTCGAGAAAAATCAGAGAATTGTAAATGGATCCAATCAAGGTCATTAATATGGTTTCCAATCCTGACTGGCAGAACTGGGCTGTTAACACACTTACTTCCCACACTCGATTAGATAATGTCAGTCACTGTATTTTTTCAGTGTGATACTGAATCACAATTTCTAAGCTTATGTTTCCTCAGGGAATTGTGTGTGAAGGAAGGGGTGTTCTATGTAATATACTCCCTTTCTTCTCAGGAGCCAAGGGGAACAGTGTCATATCGAGGACAGTACTCCACTTCAAAGCTCATTTCCAAAATAGCACAAGTGCTTTGTATAACTTTATTTGAATAAAGTTTTACATGTGTTGCAATGAAGTAGGCTGTTATTTTGTTAGAAAGCTTAAAACAAATGCAACCCAGATCTTTACATTATATACAATGATTTGAACATTTTTCATTCACTCATGAGGCATGGGCATCACTGGTTAACCAGCATTTATTGCCCCTAGTTGCCCCTTGAGTAATTGATGGTGAGTTGCCTTCTTGAACTGCTGCAGTCTATGTTCTATATGTTGACCCACAATGCCATTAGAGAGGGAATTCCAGGACTTTGAACTGGTCATAGTGAAAGAATGGCAATATATTTCCAAATCAGGATGGTGAGTGGCTTGGAGGGGATCTTGCAAGTGGGTGGTGTGCCCATGTATCTTCTGCTCATGTTCTTCCAGATGAAAGTGATCATGGATTTAGAAGATGCTGTCTAAGGATCTTTGGTGCATTTCTGCAGTGCATCTTATAGATTATAACACTACAGCTACCGAGCATCTGTGGTGGACGGAGTGGATGCTTATGGATGTCATGCCAATCATACAGGTTGCTTTGTCCTGGATGGCGTCAAGCTTCTTGAGTGTTGTTGGAGCTGCATCTATCCAGGCAAGTGGGTAGTATTCCATTACACACCTGACTTGTGCCTTGTATATGTTCGACAGACTTTGGAAAGTCAGGAGGAAAGTTACTCACTGCAGTATTCCTTGCCTCTGACCTGCTCTTGAGGCCATCTGGTGAGTCTGGGAGATTCAATGATGGTAACACTATTGAATGTCAAGGAATGGTGTTTAGATTGTCTCTTATTGTAGATGATCATTGCCTGGCATTTATGTTGCTTGTATGGTGCTAGTTGTCAGCCCAAGTCTGGACATTGTCCAGATTTTGTTGCATTTGAACATAGATTGCTTCATCCATCTGAGGAATCGCGAATGGTACTGAACATGGTACAACAAGTGGTAAACATCCCCACTTCTCACCTTGCAGTGGATGGGAGGGCATTGATGAAGTGGCTGAAGATAGTTGGGCCTATGACACCACCCTGAGAAACTCCTGCGGAGATGACCTGGAGCTGAGATGGCTGACTTCCAGCAACCACAACCGTCTTCCTATGTGCCAGGTATGACTCTAACCAATGGAGAGTTTGCCCTCTGAAACTCATTAATTCCAGTTTTGCTAGGACTGTGTGATGACACACCTCTATCAAATGTGGCCCCGATGTCAAGGACTTTCACTCTCACATCGCCTCTGGAATTCATCTCCTTTGTGCATGTTTGAACCAAGGTTATAATGAGGTCAGGAGCTGAGAGGCCCTGGCAGAACTCAAGCTGGACATCAACGAGCAGCTTATTATTGAGTAGGTGCTGCTTGATAGCACGGTTGATAACACCTTCCATCAATTAACTGATGATCAAGGGTAGACTGATGGAGTGGTAATTGACTGTGCTGAATTTGTCCTGCTTTTTGTGTTCAGGACAAACCTGTGCAATTTACACAGTGGTTAGCACTGCTGCTTCACAGTGTCAGAGACCCAGGTTTGATTCCAGCTTTGGGCAATGGTCTCTGTGGAGTTTGAGTGTTCTTCCCATGTCTGTCTGGGTATCTTCCAGCTACACTGGTTTCCACCCATATTCCAAAGATGTGTATGTTAGGTAGATTGGCCATGTTAAATTGTTCATAATATTCAAGGGTGTGCAGGCTGGCTGGATTAGCAATGGAAAATGTGAGGTGATGGTGATAGGATAGGCGATTGGGTCTGGGTGGGATGCTCTTTCAATGGTGTGGACCTGATGGGTCGAATGGCCTGCTTCCGCACTATATCTATTCTATGATTCTTTGAATTTTCCACATCGTCAGGTTGACGACAGTGTTGTAACTGCACTGAAGGAATTTGGAGAGGAGAATGGTAAGTTCTGGAGCATAAGTCTTCAGTACTATTGTCAGAATGTTGCCAGGGACCATAGGCATTGCAGTATCCAGTGCTTCCAAATGTTTTTGATATCACATGGAGTTGATCAAATTGTCTGAAGACCAGTATCTGTGATGGGTGAATGATTAGAGGAGGCCAAGATAGATCATCTACTTGGCGCATCTGGCTGAAGATGAGTATTCAGCCTTATCGTTTGCACTGATGTGGGCTCTTCCCTCAATGATATTTGTGGAGCCTCCTCCTTGAGTGAGTTGTTTAATTGCCACCCACCATTCACAACTGGATTTGCCAAACTACAGAGCTTAGGTCTGATTGGTTGCTTGTGGGATCAATTAGCTCTGAGCACTTGTTGCTAATGCTGTTTGGTATGCAAGTAGTCATTTTTGGTAGCTTCACCAGGTTGACACCTCATTTTTAGGTATGCCTGGTGCTGCTTCTGGCATGGCCTCCTGCACCCTCCATTGAATCAGATTGTTGCTCTCACATGATGTTAATGGTATTCAGATTGTATTGAATACTATTCTGTTGCTGTTGGTGGCTGACAATCCACCATGATTCGGCTGAATGGCGGGCTTGAGAGACCAAATGGCCTACCCCTTCTCCTCTTCTTTATGTTTTTATGACTGCCATGAAAATATTCATTTACCCCTTTCCTTTTGAGGAAACCAGCTCAAACATCACATGACCCTGCTCATAGTTAAACCCTTGAAATTCAAGTATCATTCTGGTGAACCTACAATTCCTCCAAATCCATTGTACTCTTCCAAATACATAATGCCCTGACCTGCCTACAGTACTCAAGAAGTATTCCAAACAGGTATATCTGAAGCATGACTTCTACCTCCTTGCTTTCTACTCCCTTGGTATCAGCTGGTTTTTTGTATGCCAGGTTTGTGAAGGTTTTTAGCTCAGGTTGAGATTTAGGGTGTAGGTTTGCTCGCTGAGCTGTAGGTTTGATATCCAGACGTTTCATTACCTGGCTAGGTAACATCATCAGTGGCACCCTTTGGAGGTCGCCACTGATGATGTTACCTAGCCAGGTAATGAAACGTCTGGATATCAAACCTACAGCTCAGCGAGCAAACCTATACCCTGTTTTTTTTTTATTCATTCACAAGATGAGGTTGTCACTGGCTAGGCCAGCATTTATCGCCCATTCCTAATTGCCCAGAGGGCGTTGAGAGTTTTAGATTAGATTAGATTACTTACAGTGTGGAAACAGGCCCTTCGGCCCAACAAGTCCACACCGACCCGCCGAAGCACACCCACCCAGACCCATTCCCCTACATTTACCCCTGCACCTAACACTACGGGCAATTTAGCACGGCAAATTCACCTAACCTGCACATTTTTGGACAGTGGGCGGAAACCGGAGCACCCGGAGGAAACCCACGCAGACACGGGGAGAATGTGCAAACTCCACACAATCAGTCGCCTGAGGCGGGAATTGAACCCGGGTCTCTGGCACTGTGAGGCAGCAGTGCTTGCCACCGTGCCACCCACAGAGAGTTAACCACTTTGCTGTGGCTCTAGAGTCACATGTAGACCAGACCAGGTAAGGATGGCAGTTTCTTTCCCTAAAGGACATTAGTGAACTAGATGGGGTTTTCCAACAATCCACAATGGATTCATGGCTATCATTAGACTCTTAATTCCAGATTTTTATTGAATTCAATTTCCACCATCTGCCGTGGTGGGAATCAAACCCGGGGCCCCAGAACATTACCTGGGATTCTGGATTAACAGCCCAACAATAATACCACTGGCCAAAGATCCCCTGCCATTGGAATATTTTCTGATCTATTCATTGGACCAAGGACTTAGGAGACAGGCCAAATGGTCTACTCCTTAAGGCCTGTTCTGCCATCATATAAGATCATGACTAATCTAGTTGTAGTTTCAACTCCGTTTTCCCATCTGTCCCCATCCCTCACCCCCTTTACCCTTAATTCCTTTATGTCAAGAACACTCTGAATTCTGGGAACGAGAATTCCACACCCTCTGAGATAAGAATTTCTCCTAATCGTTATGCTAATTCTTCTTGCTCTTAAACAATAGTGCCCCATAGTATTCATTTTTCCCTCAAATTAAAAGTTAATAATCTGTGTATCTGGGCCCCCAAGCCTCTTTGGATCCCATCTGTTTCCAGCTTTTCACTGTTTAGAAAGCACCCTGTTCTATCCTTTACCAAAGTGGACAACCTCACTTTTACCTGCACTGAAATCCATTTGCCACTATTTTGCCCACCGTCTGCCCGATACAGATACAGTGATTGCTCAGCTTTCAGCCTCACCAATCTAGGACTGCCCTAAGTCAAATAAACTGGAGTATTCCTGCAGGGATTGATTATGTGTCCCAGGGGAAGCATTTTCCACATGTATCAGGCTTCCTGTTCCCCAGAATGTTGAACTAAAACCAACATGGAGTCTCACTGGGTGGCAGCCTGGATTAGAGATGACGTGGGAAGGGGTTGAATCACTGTAACATGACTATGGCCAGTCACACCTAAAAATGTACCAATCATCAACAACTTTTGTCTTTCTGCAATATTAGTTCAGGCAACAGATCGTCATCTCAATTTGCAAATAGTATTCTGCACCATCCTCTCCCTATGCATTATGCACTATCCCCTCCCGCTTTGCCTGCATTCTATCCACACCATCTGTGCACTCCTTCTTTTGTCTACAAATCCATAATAAGTACTAACCTCTCAAGCCAGGAACTCAACGGCTTCTATTGGCAATGTCAACAGAGATCAAATACACTATTTCTGAACGATATGGAATAGGCTGCTCAGCCTGAAATCTGTTCTGAGAGCTGTGTTGGGGAATGGACATCTGACTGGAGGGAACTGAAGCAAAAGCAGACTGCTCTCACCCTCCTCAGTTCCAAGTTACTCCTGAGCTGACCTCCTAGGACCAATTACGTTTACTTCTCGCTGTGTTACTGTTGCACAATAACAAGGATTGAGCCAACTTAGAGTGGCTTCATTCAATTTCAGTGAAGCACCTCTCAGATATTGAACCTTGAGCCAACCAGCAGAGAGAATAATTGATTGGGTCTGCCTTAGCCAACGAGGGTGCTCAGTCTGCCAAAGTCTGCAGCATACTGCTGCCAGGTTAGTTGCCTGGCATTGCACACAATTATCACGCTGATTTAATAGGCTAGTTTTTTTTGTAAATTCTATCATGCAATGTAGATATCATTAGCAAAGCCAACATTTGTTGTTGGGTCCGAAATGCCCTTGAATTGAATGGCTTACTCAGTCATTTCAGAGGGCAGTTTAGAGTCAATCACATTGCTGTGAGTCTGGACTCACATATAGGTCAGACCAGGTAAGGATGGCAGATTTCCTTCCCTAAAGGACATTATTAAACCAGATGAGTTTTTGATGATAGTTTCATGGTTACAGAAATGAGATTTTAATTTCAGATTTAATTCATTGAATTTAAATTAAACTACAGAATCGTTAAGGCACAGAGGGAGGCCATTTGGCTCACCAGTTCTCTTACCCGGTGCCAATCTCCTACCTTTTTCCCATATCCCTGCACACCATTTCTATCCAAATGTCTTTTTGAATGCCTCAATTGAAACTGCCTCAACCACATTTCCAGGCAATCTATCTATGATTTGAACTATGCTCTCCCATGCTCTAGATCTGGACCTGTAGGTTTCTAGTCAATTGGCATTACCATTACACCACTATTTCCCCACTGATATTTCCCAATGACAGCTAAGGTGACAGCGCTTGCCATTATTGAATTGTAAGTAGTGCAGCAATGTCCTATGACCAAAATTATATACTGAAGTTTATAAGTTAAGATGATATGCTCTTCCCCATACTTTTGTAATAATGGGATCTCACCAACTGACCCACCATTTAAATACTTTGAAAAGCATGGAGTTCCTGTACTCACAGCTAGGAATTAAATTTAGCAGGAACAGGCATGGCTTGACTTTTTCATAATTTTAATTGTATCGCAAATCTTAACCATTGTGAAACAACTCCTTTGGTGCTGAAAATCATAGATTCCCTATAGTGTTGAAGCAGGCCATTCAGTTCACACCAACCCTCTGAAGAACATTCCATTCTGGTCCACCCCTCCACCCCATTATTTCCCATGGCTAATCCATCAAATCTTTGGCCTGTGAGAGGAAACCCACACAGACTTGGGAAGAATGTGCAAGCTTCACACAGACAGTTGCCCAGGACTGGAATTGAACCTAGGACCCGAGCACTACTAAGGACCCTAGGATAGCAGTGCTAACCAGTAAGCCACCCGAACAAAGCTTACAAAAGTATGAACAATTATTCATCCAGATTTTAATCTTTGTTGGAGATGTCAATGAAAAACAAATTTAAACCTTTTTCTTTTATGTTTTCTCTCTTAATCTCATTCTTTCTTTCCGTCTTTATTTTGCATTGCCTTTCTGATTTGATATTGAATTCAACATTCTAACTGACACCTCCTACTCCAATCTCTGACCTGCTTTGGTTCAAAATATACACGTTTACTTGTTAGGGTTATATGGGTCCTAGATGTTCTGAAGAGTGTGCTGAGCATTTTGTCTCTCCATGGTAAATTCCAGTGCAAAATTCCATTTAAAATTTGTGGAAAATTGGAATGAATTGTAGGAGCTGTATGCAGACTTCTGAATGTACATTGTAGGTTAGCTAGAGGTTGCATATCTGGGCCACATACTTTCACCTGAGACACATGGTCCCTTCCGGTATTTAACTGCAGATGCTGGAGATCTGAAACAAAAACAAAACTTAGTAGGTCTGGCTTTATCTGTGGTAGGAAAGCAGAGTTACCTTTCAGGTTCGCTCTTTCTTTTATCAGAAGAGTCTTCATCTAATGAAGAGTCATCATTCTGATTAAGAGTTACCAGACATGAAATGTTAATTCTGCTTTTTTCCACAGATGCCACCAGACCTGCTGAATTTTGCCAGCATTTTCTGTTTTTGTTTCCTTCCAGTACTGCTTGTCCTTGGAATCTGGTAGATGAGCTTGAAAGCCTCACAGTAAGTCACCTTTATTAAGAACACCAAATGTTTTCTGCTTAAGAAAAGTAGCAAATATTTAGATCTTTGGCCAACCAGTGTTCAGTACTGTTTCATGACTTGAAGATCCCTCTAAAGTTAAGAAATTTAAAATTAAGTTGACAAATCAGACCTCTAGAGACACATTCAGAACTTGGACATTCATTTTTGTTAGATAAAGGACAGGAATTTGGATAAGGAGAGTGAGGCAATGAGATTAATGTCGGATTGCACTAGCAAAGGGCTGGCAGAGACATAAGATTAGATTCCCTACAGTATAGAAACAGTCCCTTCGGCCCAACAAGTCCATACCAACCCTCTGAAAAGCAACCCACCCAGACCCATTCCTCCAGCCTATATTTACCCCTGACTAATGCACCTCTCACTATGGGCAATTTAGCATGGCTAATTTACCTGACCTGCACATCTTTGGATTGTGGGAGGAAACCGGAGCACCCAGAGGAAACCCATGCAGACACGGGGAGAACGTGCAAACGCCACACAGACAGTCACCTAAGGCAAGAATTGAACACGGGCCCCTAGCACTGTGAGGCAGCAGTGCTAACCACTGAGCCACCATGCCGCCCAATTGGCCCAAATGATCTTTCTAGTTCTGTGAATGTCTATGATCGTCTAAATGATGAGATGGGGCCAGCCTCAAGGCCATTTCTACTTTCTTAATCAAAGTTGGAGAGGGATAAATTTAACAAGGCCCTGAAGGTCAAAAGGATAAATTAAAATGCAAAGTATCAGAGACTCGCCTGTAAAGGAATGTCATTGTAATTGATTTAGAGTTTTGATCAATTAGCCAGGGAATCAGTGAGCTATTGACAGAATGTCAACATGGATCAGTGACCTGTTGAGTGGATGAAAGAATCTGTTGGAGTAAATTGTTGGTGTTTTAGGAAGGGGTGAGTCCCTGGGCTGATTATCATCCCAGTCTTTCAGAGGTCTTTATATACAACCTGGCTTTTTGCAACAGGAAGTTAGAGCTGGTAAAAGACACAAAGTGCAGCAGTGGTGGTGCAATCAATCTATTATATACACTGTCAGTGGGATCAACTGGCCTCCTTTAAGGCTTTTATGACAATCTGACAGCTTTGTGGTCACTTTTACAGAAATTTGTCTTTTGTTTAATTTCCAGACTTTATTTTGAATTGATTCCAAATTCTCACAAACTGTTAAAATGGGATTTAAACTCCCAATTTCTGGATTATCAGTTTGGAAATTAAGCCATAACTCCGTTGTTAAAGGCATTTATTTCACATTCCTCATGACCTCTGGATATCTCAAAGAATTTGAATAGCTAAGGGAGTGGAAGTGAAGAACAATCACTTCAGAAACACAGGCACTATAAACAGCAAACTGATAATGGCCAGAAGATCAGTTTTAATGATGTTAAGGGATAAATATAATACAGGGAGGGCAAGTCCTGGTTTATTAAAAGTGCCTTGGGATCTTTTCCACCCACGAGATGGAGCTGGATTGAAAGTCTCTTGTGGAAAATAGCCTCTCTGACTCTGCAGCACTCCCTCAATACTGCCAGGAGGTCAGTGAACCTTTGCTCCCACATGAGTTATGACAAAGACACTTATTTATGTACAAAGGATTGTGTTCCTGCTTTATTCTATCCTCCTGGGCTGCAGCTCTATTAAGGTGCTCCAAGACATTGTGCTAACTCACCACACCATCATTTATCATTGCTGACTCATGTAGCCTCATATTGGACACTTCCATCTCAGAAACATATTAATAATCTTTCTGTTCTTGTCTGGACAGGTAAAGAAATGTAATCTTCAGGGATGAATGAACACTACCATAAAATATTCACCGAGTAGCTCAGGGTTCCTACATAAATGATGGCATTTACTATTTTTAAATGTTTAATATGTTAACTGAAAATGATCTCTCATTCCGTCCCCCTCTCTCTCTTTCTAGTTTCTTTCATTCCATCTCTTGCTACTCAAAGGCAGGCCATTCTAAGCATCTTGGGCCTCTTCCCTGAGAGCACATTTTACTTAAAGATTAGAGGGCAGGACAGTCTATTGCTGTTGCGATTTAAATGAAGGGGTAAATTTTCATTGATAGCAGTCTGGCTCCAGAGTCACAGGGAAACAATTTTTACCATCAGGTCATGCGTGTTTGTTCAGGCTTCTTACTGCAGGCTGGTTAAATACCATTGTTCAGTTCTCGTGGTTGCTCACTTAGTAAAGGGGTCAAACATTTGAATCATAAATAATTGGAGATCTCAGGTTTGAAGCAACACATGTAAACCTATCCTCACTATTAACACTTTCCCTAGCCTATCACCACATTCAACCAACTAAAACTCCTGAAAAGGGGATGGAAACACATTCAAGGAATTACTTTCTGAGAAGAGTTGCATGTACAATGAAACATTTATACGGCTAAGGGGAAAGGGAAGTGGGACCAATTGAGGAGCGTTCAGGGCCGACAGAAAACTGATTGACCTTCTCCCACTCTGTAAAATTTCATTATTCTAGCTCTAGTGACACAGCCTTCAGCACATGAAAGTAGATCAGTCAGGTTCCCTTTCCAGTTCCTCCTGCTGGAATGTTCTTGTAGATGGCATGTGTGTAGTTTACAAAACTACAGGCACTAAGAGATATATGACAAGCACTCACAGACTCACCAGTTATTCACAGACACATCACAGGCACTCAGATACAACACGCACTCAGACATGACAGACACTCAGAAATAACAGGCACTAAATGATAGGTCGGGCAATCACAGATACAACAGGCACTCACAAAAATGACCGTCACTCCTAGACACAAAAGCACTCACAGAAATGACAGGTACTCATGAACATGACAGGCACTCGCTGATATGACAGGCACTCGTTGATACAACAGGCATTCACTGACATGACAAGCAATCACAGACACTACAGTGATTTACTGACACCACAGACACTCATTGATACTACCGAGCATGGAAGAACAATCAACCACTCAGGATACAGTAAAGCGCTGATGAAACTGGCATTCATTTTCATCACATTCACTGACTCTTTATCGAATCAATGATATTTTAGTGTAGCACTGACAGCATACTGAAGCTTTGGAGTTTCATATAAATATGCCTCTCTGTGTGTATGTATTTATGCATGCAAAGCTCTCTGTTAATAATTGTGTGTATATGCAAACATTGTAATGGTAGAATCATCAGATCATGCTGAAGAATACATTCAGTCCATGGTGCCTGTGCTAGCTCTTCAAAGGAGTTAATTAGTTTCATTTCCCCCAGTCTTTCCACATGGCCCTCCATGCGTATGTATATTGTGCCTTGCGTATGCAATATGTATATCCCTCCCTATCACTTCTTGTGCGTATGAACATCACTTTCTGTTTATAAAAACACCACTCCTTCTTGATACATACATTACTCCTTATGTATACAAACATTGTTTCCAGTGCATATAAACACTACATATTGTGTATACAAACACTGTTTATATGTACATCATTCCTTGTGTATATGAACATTCCCTGCTTATATGTATGTAAGTTCACCTGTATGTATACATCACTCCCTCCATACTTGCATCACTTCCTGCATATATGAACATCACTTTCTTTCTATATGAACTCCACTCCTTCTGTAAGTGGACATCAATGCTTGTGTATATGTGCACCATTAGTTTGTGCAGTGTAGCCAGTGAAATGTCACAGACTCAATTATTATTTTCCATGCATTCAATGCTCATTGTCATACTGATCAGAGCACTAGACAGCAGCGATCACTGACAGATCAGGGTCTTGAGAAAATAAGCTGCACAGGCACCTTTACTGAGCTGAGATTTTGGCCAAAGTCCACAGGTTGAGCAATGACAGGTATCCAACTTATTCAGTCACTGCAATAGGATTGAAGCCCAGACACAGGGCTGGATGTTTAATCACTGTGAATATCAAGGATCTTTCTGGGGAAATTAAAATAAATGAGCTTTTGAGATGGCTTTGATCCAGAACTGATTCTTTTTATTCTAATTCAATGCCTCAATCCCTCCTGAACATTCTTGCCGAGGCCGACTGGGGCCTGTTCTCTGCGCTTTCCACAGGATTAAAATCTGCCTCTGCAAGCATGAACACTCGCCAAATCACTTATAGGTGAAGCACAAGGTCAATGTTGTTGATGTTGTGTTTACCTGCTTCTGCAGGACTGCCCTCTCCAGCAGAAGCCACTGACTGTTGTCTGCTGCAGCTACTTGATCTTGCAGCTACCCCAGCCGAGATCAGCTTCCTGACTGTCACTCATTAATCCAAGCAGCAGGAAATAGTGATATCATGGTAATATCACTGGACTAGTAATGTAGAGCACCAGGCTAGTATCCTGGGGAGGGGGGTTTGAATCTCATCATGATACATGGTGAAATTTGAATTCAATGAGAATCTGCAATAGAAAGCTTTCCTAATGTCGACTAATGGCTCTTTTGAGGAAGGAATTCTGCAGTCTTTACCTGGTCAGGCTTATGTGCAATTCTAAACCAGCAGCAATGTGGTGGACTCTTAATTGATTTCTGGGCAAATTAGGGATTGGCAATAAATATTGGCCTTTCTCGTGATGCCCACATTCCATCCCAGCAGGAAGAAATGGTGATCACTGGAAATGAATGCACTGCATTTTGAAGTGTACAAGATGAGCCAGACTAATGTGTCTCAATTACTAGTTTTATTGGTTTCTCCTTCCAGGATAAACAACTACAAAAAAAAAGTTTCCACATTCACAAAGGCTTTGGGGAACTCACAATGGCAGTAATAGACAGGATGGGGTCTAGAAATTTGTGTCTTGGTTAAAATGTTGCTTTAAAGGACTCTACAAAAGGAGAGAGAAAGACAGAGAGGTTCAGGGAGACAGTAGCAGAGACAAGGGCTTGGGAAACTGAAGGCATGGCTACCAAAAATGGAACAAAAACCATGATTGACAGACAACCTTATGGGGAGGTGATGTAGTAGTAATATTAATATTAGGCTTAGTAATCTAGAATCCCAGTTTAATGTTCTAGGGTCATGGGTTTGAGTCCCACCATAGTAGATGGCAAAATTAATGTTCAATAAAAATCTGGAATTAAATGTTAGCCTAATGATGACAATGTCAATTGTCATTAAAAACCCTGTCCTTTTTCAATGTTATAGTGGGATAATAAAGCCTGAGCAGGTTTAAACAATTTTGGACCAAAAGTTCAACAACCCTTTAGCTCATTTCCATGTTAACTGAAACAGGAGTTTCAGTTAACATTCCTGAAGAAGGGCTTATGCCCGAAACGTCGATTCTCCTGTTCCCTGGATGCTGCCTGACCTGCTGCGCTTTTCCAGCAACACATTTCCAGCTCTGATCTCCAGCATCTGCAGACCTCACTTTCTCCTCAACTGAAACAGGAGCTCAGCCAAAGATCACCGATGAACTAGAATCTGAATGCGTAGACGCCTGACCTTAACCAGAGTTAAAGGATAAGTAGATCGAGACCGAAAAATCAATGGGGAGAAGAGGGGAGGCAAGGGATGGGTAAAACATCAGATGGGGCAGTCTCATCCTTCGAAAATTGCAGCTTAGGAGAGGGTGACCAGGGCATAGTGAGAAACTCCTAATCTCAGGAGTTCTATGTACTGAAACTGGAAATGTTGGCACGCATTTGTGTCCAGGTTCAGCTGCCATGCTCAATATGGCGCATGTCATTGCGGATAGGTAAAGCTGTCCAAAAGGTGGCACGTGATTTTGGAGGGAGTGGGATCGTGGAGGAGCAGGGTGTGGATCTCACTCGTTCGTGATGACCATCAGCGAACCCCTTCTGGGAACTCCCACGTGATCAAGAACCTGCCCCCTAATGGCCGTGGTCAACCAATGAGGAGGCGATCTCCCACCGGCCTCTTGGGGTCGGAGGTCACGGAAAGGCGGTAAAGTCCTGCGGCGGTTTAACTGCCCCTCCCTCAGCCCGCGGCCATCTTCCGAAGGGAGACCAAAGCAGCATAGGGAGGACGTCCAACTGGCAGCCACAGACGGCACTGAAAACTTTGAAGGCGGGGTGCCGGTTACCCCGTTTAAAATAAAAATCCTCGTGTGAAGGAGTCGATCACGCGAAGGTTCTGATCTCCTGTGGTTTTCTTTCTGGAGGCACGGGCGTCGTCGCGCGGAAAAGCTTTGCCGCCTAACCAGAGCGGGGAGGCGCCTGGTATCTTCACACGGAGAATCAGTAATTCGCAGGGCGTTAGTCAGGCATTACGCTACCCCGCTTACTGCAATGAAGTTTATATTCAGGAACACATCAGATGTCAGAGCCTGTAGAACCTCTCGGCTCGACGGTGTAATTTATGCATTTTAATCTGCATTCATAGCGTACTTGAACTCCGTGGCACTGGCTGCCTGCCTGAAAATCAAGAGAGCTGAGGCTCTTGAAAGGAACAAAGGAAACACATGTTAATGAAGTGATGGAATGAAAACTATTTAAAGGTAACCTCCAGGGGTGAAAGGGCACTATGTAATACATAAAGATAGCTATTCTCACTGCACGGAGGGCACTTGGGGTTTGGAGGGGAGGGAGTTGGTGGTGGCCCTTTTGGATAGAGGCATAGAGTCATACAGCACGGAAGCAGACCCTGAAGCTGACTAGGTATCCAAACTTAATCAGTCCCATTTGCCTGTGTTTGGTCCATATCCCTCTAAAACTTTCCTATTCGTGTATGAAATAAGTGCACAGAGGCCTGTATCCAGTCACATGTGCACTGTACACTGACTGACCAGCCAGCTCAGGGTCAGTCCCTTAAGTCAGGGACTCTCTGGTTCCTGTTTTTTTTTATTTTATTAAACAGTACAGTTTACAAAACAGTTAACATTAACAGCTGTATACAAAGAAACAGCAATTTTATAAGGGAGAGGGGCAGAAAGCCAGGCCCCAAACCCTGCCGTTCAAACAGTTTTCAGGGAAATGATGACAAACCTCCAATCCCAGTTTCAATCATCACAAAACAGTAACAATGACAAGTACATATAAGGTAGCCCAATTACATTTTTAAAAAGTGCACAAAATAGACCCCCAGCAAGCCACTCGTCCCTCCCACCTTCTGGCCACACTAAGGCAGCCCGCCCCATGTCCCTTCTGGCTCTCGGTCGGCCCCATGCCCCTTCTGGCTCTCAGTCTGCCCTGACGCACCTTCTGACCACTTCTAGGACAGTCTGTACTGGTTCCTAGGACGCCAGCGGTCAGGATGGCCTACTCACCTTCCAGCTTCCCTAACCACCCTTCGCACCTTCTGGCCACCTCTAGGACAGCCCGCCCTGCTACCTGCCCAGGGTGACAGTGCTGAGGGTGGCCTACCCACCTTTCGGATCTCTGTCTGCCCCGACGTACCATCTAGCTCTCGCCCATCCTGACACGCTATCTGGCCTGTGGACTACCCTTACACATCTGGTTGCCTCTAGGACAGCCCGTCCCTTCCCTGTGATGTCAGCACGCAGGCCAGCCCACAAGCCTTCCGGATCTCAGCCAGCCCCTACGCACCTTCTGGCTCTTGGCCGCTCTGACACACCTTCCGACACCTCTAGGACAGCCTGTCTCAATTACCCTTCTCAGGAAGACAACGCTCAGAACGGCCTACCCACCTTCCAGCTTTCGTGACAGCCTACCCACCTTCAGGTTTGCAGGACAGCCTACCCACCCTCGAGCTCTCAGGACAACAGCTTTCAGGACAACCTATGAGCCTTCCAAATCATGGTAAGGCCTGTCAGACTCAGGGACACAAGACAGTGCAGGTGATAAACCCAACAAACAACAAGACAAAGTCAATTATCAACAAACAGAGTCCCTTCTAATATAGAGTTTAGAACATATTTAGAGCATAGAATGTTACAGCACAGTACAGGTCCTTCGGCCCTCGAGCTGTGAAATTAATCTGATGCCCATCTAATCTACACCGTTCCATTATTATCCATATGTATGTCTGATGCCCATTCATTACGATAAACATTTCACTTCAAAATATAGAGTTCATTCCCAGGAACAGATCCACTCCAGTATACAAAGTGCATTGTCAGAAATAGAGTCCACTCCAAACTGCAGAGTCCATTGCTAAAAACAGTCCACAATCGAGGGCAGAGTCCATTCTTGAAGGCAGCTAATGCATGCCCCACAGCACATAGGTGTTCAGCCTCCACAGAGTCCTGGCCCATCCATAGAGAATCAGGTCCACTCACAGGAACACAGTACATTGTAAAGGTGCAGTTAACTCACAGGGGTTTAGTCCACTCCCAAAGGCAAGGTCTATTCCCAAACTCCAGGTTACAGCAAGTGCTACCTCCCAGCACACACACAGGTCTTCAGTCTTTGCAGAGGCCTAATCCTTGGGTCAGGCCTACCTACAGTAACAGCTGGAAAGTTGTATTTTTCTCACAAGGGCTCAGTCCAAACACCAAAAAACAGTGAAGACATATACAAAAACCAAAGAAAATTAGAGTTCAAGAGCTAAGCCCTACCACAAAATCAACATTGTCCTTTTCTCAAAGTAAAAGAGAAAAGAGTAATACACAGGATATAACCAGCCTGCGAAACAACAATCCCCTAATGAGAACTGAGTTACACCTGAAACACAGTGACTGTGTGGACAGGCAGTTTAAAAATCAGTCCTCGCTAAAAAAGGAATGCCAGTTAACAAACTGGCTATATAATTCAGCCAATTTGGAAATCCGGTTTCCCCCATAAAAGCAGAAACCCGGGTGTTTTCCTATCTTCCTGGTGGTGGAAATTGAATAAAGATTGGTGCACTTTGTGTCTTCCACTGTGTCTCACACCTGCACACACACACCATGGGTTCTGGGGATAAAATAAGCACTACCGCACTTAGGTGGTAGTGTGGGGGTTAATAGAAATAAAAAAAAGAGAAAAAAAAAAGCAGAAACCAACAATAGCAGTAACACACTGACTGTGGCCTAGCCAGCACAGAGTCAGTCCCTTAAGTCAGAGGACTCTCTGAATCCTCTGTTTATATATTTTCTTATTTTTTTCCCCAATGTGTGTATGCAGGTGTAGGACACAGTGAAGAAAAACAGGTGTACAAATCTTTATTCATTTCCCACCACCAGTGACAACCAAGGCGCTTCTCATCAAAGGACAATGCTGCGTGATCAAAAAAGTGAAAGGGAGGACAGGGATTAAATGAAAATAGAGTTGGAGGGGGAAATAAAACACTCCACTCCCTGCGGTGCTGACCTCTCCCTGAACAGCTCGATCCCCTATTTATTTATTCTTTGTTTCTTTTTTAGTGAACAGAATGTCTGACATTCCTGTTTTTTTTTTGTTCTTTTATTACCCCCACAATACTGCCTAACTGCAGTAGTGCTTATTTTTTCCCCAGCACCCATGTTGTATGTGTGCAGGCGTGAGACACCGTGAAAGACACAAGGTGCGCGAATCTTTATTCAGTTTCCATCACCAGGAAGAAAAGAAACACCCAAGTGGCCAGTGACAAGCAGTGCCCTTCACATCAAAGGGCAATGCGATGTGATCAAACAGTGAAAGGGAGGGTAGGGATTAAATCAAAATAGAGTTGGAGAGGGAAATAAAGCACTCAATTCCCTCCAAGTCACCAGTGCTGAAACTGACTTTCAATTCCACATCTTATTAATTGTAGGCTTTGTTAGCAAAGCCAGCACTTATTGCCCATTCCTCCGTTATTCCAAAGTCAACCACGATGTCAGTCTGGAGTTAGAGGCCAGATTGGGTAAAATCGGCAGATTTTCTTCCCGAAAGGACATTAGTGAATCAGATAAGCTTATACAAAATAGAGTTGGAGAGGGAAATAAAGCACTCCACTCCCTCCAAGTCACCAGTGCTGAAACTGACTTTCAATTCCACATCTTATTAATTGAATTTAAATTCCAGTGGCTGCCATAAAGTATTGACGACAGAGCCCACAGAGCTTGGCCTGGGGGTCTGAATTATGGTCCCAGTGATATTCCCAATACACAACTATATTGTTACTTATGTTGGGCTTGCTGTAAATATTAAGATATTCTGGGGGGGTGGGAGGAATCATTCTGTCAGATTCTTCACTGGGAACCTGTATATCTGTAAAACCTATGCTTGTACAAAATACAAATAAATTCTTCAAGTGTTCCATTGCTTTCCCCATTCCCACAGTCCTGAACACCACACAGAAATCACAGAATGATAACAGTACTGAAGAAGGCCATTGCCCATCAGATCTGTAACCAACTCTCTCCAAGAGCAACTCACCTGTGGGAGCTGCCATGTCTTTTCCTTCATAGTCTTGCATTTCCCCTTTCGTTTCAGTTAATTAACCTTTTGAAGGCTCAGATTGAACCTGGCTCCACCACGCTTGTAGGCTATTGAATTCCAGATCTTAAACATTCACTGAGGGGTGTTAGCTGGACACAACAATCCAATTACCACAATGGGGGAAAAGCCAGTAGAATTTGCAAATGACACACAGTGGGTCAGATTCATCTGGCATACTTCAAAATGGAGGGCTAGTACAAGCAATGCATTCTCTAAGTACCACAGTATTTTGACCCTACTGGGAAAGAAAACTTCATGGTGAAATGTCAACATTCTTTTAAGTCATTTATCTTTGAATGCTGCTGATGAACTGCACTGTGAACCACAGATGTGCAAGTTTTCACAATTAAAACTGTCACAAAGGGTAGTTTATTCATTGGTTGAAGGAGAGTGTTGCTCCAACTCTTTCAACCATGCCTAATATCTCGATTTGGAGATGCCAGTGTTGGACTGGAGTGTACAAAGTTAAAAGTCACACAACACCAGGTTATAGTTCAACAGGTTTAATTGGAAGCACACTAGCTTTCGGAGCGACGCTCCTTCATCAGGTGATAATGGAGGGCTCGATCGTAACACAGAATTTATAGCAAAAATTTACAGTGTGGTGTAACTGAAATTATACATTGAAAAATTGATTATCTGTTAAGCCTTTCATCTGTTAGAATGCAGTGATAGTTTCACTTCTTTCATGTGTAAATCACAAAACCTTTTTTTAAAAGTTGCATTCTCTGGTTAGCTGTTAACAATGGTGATAGCTAGACAATATGTTGACGGTGTTGGCCCCCTGTGTTCTCTGTCTATGCCATGATGTTTAGATTGATTCTAATCTAAAAAGTGAGATAACAGAGTTCTACATGAATGAATGCAGTTTTTGAGCAAAGTACAATGTAACTCTGCAAGTACAAATTCACCCCACAAAATATATGTGTGCATGTGGGTCTTTGTCTGTGTGTGTCTGTCTGTCTGGGGTGGGGGTTGAGTGTGAGAAAGTGTGTGTGTGTGTAATATCTCGAGGCATGGATTGGAGAGATATGGAACTCAGTGCTGCCATCCTCTGTCTGTTTTCATCATTGTACATTATTCCAGGTCTGTTTTACAGTATTTCCGATTGTAACGTGTCTCAGGATTTTGGTTTTGCCCTTAACACATGGAAATCTCAGCCAGCGAGATTACTAATGCAATTGTGTTGTCAGTTCTCCCACCCACCCACAAATAAATAGGTCTCTGATTCAAGGGCTGAACCCGGTGCAATTTGATCATTGTTTATTCCTGAAGGTGAACTCCGGTTCAGTTTGATTAAAATCAAAAATATAACTGCTGCATCTAAGAGGAAATGACTTTACCCCCCCCCCCCACACAAAAATTGGAAACAAGTAGGAGGACTCGTCTGACAGAGCAGCTGCCATACGCCGACCCCTTGTAACAAATTATTCCCACTTTCTTATTCACTTAATCACCCACTATCACATGGATTCAGTTGATTGCAAGCAGGCAGGTTGTGCAGAGCTGTGCTCAGTTGTGTGGAGGAGGTGTGTGTGCGTATGTGGAGGAGGGTTGAGTTGTATAAAAGACAGGATATGAGCACTACAAACAGGTATAATTTAGACAATTGTAGCTGAACTCAGTGCAGGTTTTGAAAGTGATTTTGAACATGTATTGGGATCCATTCAGGAATTTTACAGGAGGTCACATCCTAATGACGTGTTTTTCTAAAAATACACCAATTAATTTGTCTTCATGTGAAACAGGAATTTGGGTTCACGCACATTCATTATCTGAAACTACAGTTAATCAATGTCAAGTGGAATTGTTCATTGTTTCTGTTTGTCCTCAAGCTCTCAGTGGCAATCCAGGGGGAGAATACTTGTGTGATGTCGTCCAGAAGAAACCAGTTTGGAAGAAGCTTGTGTATGAAGGGACACAATTCTTTGAGAATTCCCATAGGCAAGATTGAATAGGGAAAAAAGAATCAGAGAAAGGAATGCCAATGATTTCAAGACCAAGAACTGTTCCTACTTCACAGAAACTCCTGCCAAATGTGTGGTTTGAGATGTGGCTCTAGGATCGGGCTTATCAGACACACAAGGACCCACAAAACCCATGACCAGTGACATGAAATTTCGGAGCGAGACGATAATTTTCATTAGCTTGTGATTGCTGACAACGGTGACTTTCTATTTGCCATTTCAGCTTCTGTCACTTCTTTCCATTGTTTCACTCTCCCCTTTTTCTGGGTGCTAGTTTCAGTTGCTATTTTCATTTTTCATCTGACAAGTGGGCACCTGACAGAGTATCTGATGGACATCGATTTAATGCCAAAGCCTTGCCTGATTAAATTGTCAATCAGGCCTTACATTTGAACTCCTGTACGAGAGGGGCAAAGAGATGTTGCAAGCATCCCCAGTTACAATTTTTAGATACAAATGGAGTGTGTGTTGTTATAGATAAAGCAATATCAAGCCTAAGTGAGTAAACCAATCATTTTTAAAGTTGATCGCAGTGAACACCTGGATTAAAAGAATGTCTTTTGTTGGCTTCAAGATCTCCCAGCCTAATGAATTTCCACTCTTGGTCATTTCCTGGGATTGTCAGCAATGGTTCTGCTGTTTGCACTCCTGTCTCTGAACCACAAAGGCTCTTGTTTCAACTCTTAATCTGAGGCAAAAGTGCAAAAATCTATGCTGACTCAGTAGTGCAACACAGATGTCGTACTACACTTTCAGAAGATGCTACAATTTAGACAAGATGACTATGTGAATTGCAATTGCTGAACATACTCCATAGGTTGAATGGACTTGTCCTCTGCTACAGTAATTCTACAGTTCCATGTTAAACCAAGGCCTTATCAGCCTGCTTGGATGGAAGTAAGATATCTCACCGTGTTATTTCGAAGGAGGATTTGGGGGAGTTACCACCCGTGCCCCAGTCAATGTTTTATTCTTCTATCAATATCACAAAAAATTCAGATTATCCAATCATTACTCCATGCTGTTTGTCGGAGCTTGCTATCCAAATTGGCTGTCGTGTCCCCTGCAGTCTGCAACGCGGATTATCATTTAAATAAAACAAAAACTGCCGGAGAAACTCAGCAGATCTAGCAGCATCTTTGTAGATGACAAATAGAGTTAATGTTCTGAGTCCAGTATGAATTCTTCAGAACTGTCAGAAGTAGTTGTGCAATCTAACGGAGGGTCACTGGACTGTAATTGTTAACTTTGTCTCTCTCTCCACAGAGGAGAAAGTGAGGTCTGCAGATGCTGGAGATCAGAGCTGGAAATGTGTTGCTGGAAAAGCGCAGCAGGTCAGGCAGCATCCAGGGAACAGGAGAATCGACGTTTCGGGCATAAGCCCTTCTTCAGGAAGAAGGGCTTATGCTCGAAACGTCGATTCTCCTGTTCCCTGGATGCTGCCTGACCTGCTGCGCTTTTCCAGCAACACATTTCCAGCTCTCTCTCCACAGATGCCACCAGACCTGTTGAGTTTCTCCAACATTTTATTTTTGTCAGATTGCCAGCATCTGCAGTACTTGGCTTTTATTTGACTAACTACATTTCATTGTAACACTTTTAACACCCTCTTGTTCAACCACTCTTCCATACTGCCAACTTGTTCTAAGAGCCGGTTTAAGTGAAATCCCCACCACTGCTTGTACATGTGGTGAAAACAAATCTGCATGTTATCAAGCGGCAGGTTTGCTTTCACCATTCTCTTTAACTGTAGGACACAATTGATCCTGCTCTATCTAATGTGGTAGAGGAAAACCCCTTCCTGGTCTAACTAAAAGAGGCCCTTGCACTGAACAAGAAGTAGCTTATTGAATGTTCGCAGCTAGTTACAAGTTAGATTAATATGAGAGATCTTGTTACAGAAGCTCTAAGACCGTAAGAAGACCATAAAACCCTAAAAAGTAGGAACAGGACTCGACTTAAGAATTTCGAGCTTGCTCCATCATTTAATAGGATCATGGCTGCTCCAACATTCCTCACATTCACTTTCCTGTTCTTTCTCCTAACCCTTTATTCCTCTATTGATTAATAATCTTTTTATCTCAGCATGAAATATACACAAGGATTCCATCTCCACAGCTGTCTGTGGCAAGTAGTTCCATAAACTCTCAACCCTCTCAGAGGAAAAAAAATACTCATCTCAGTTTTACGTTGGCACTCCTTAATTCTGAGGCTATGTCCTTTTGTCTTAGACTCTCCAGTGAGGGGAACATTCTTCAGAATTTGTCCTTACAAGCCCTTTAAGAATCCCATATGTTTCAATGAGATTATTTCTCATTTATCTAAATTCCAGGAAGGAGAGTTCCAACCTGTTTCACCTTTGTTCATAAGTCAATCCCTCCATGCCAGGGATCATCCTAGTGAACTTTCTTTGAACTGCCTCCAATTAAATAATATTTTTCCTTAAATAAGGCAATCAGAACTGCTCACAGTTCTCCAGATGTGGTCTCACCAGCATCTTTTCTATTCTTACACTCCAACCCCCTTGAAATAAGGGCCAATGTTCCATTGGTCTTCCTGATTACCTTGCGTATAACTTTGTGTTTCATGCACAAGTCCCTTTGTGTTGCAAAATTCTGCACATTTTCTCCCCATAATGTCAGGTCTTCCTCCTTTGAGTTCCTATGCTGTGGTTGCCTCCAGTCTGTCTTGACTTGAGGTAATCTAGAGGTTTCACTGATGAGATTTCTCTACACACTTGATAGATTGTTAAGTGTCTTTGTTGAAGCCAAATGACTTGCATACTTTTCCTGAACATTTTCCCTACTGAAAACAGGCAATTTCTGTTTTGCAATCTCAGGGATTTCCATTGTGGAGTATGGCTGCCCTGCTGAAACAAGCAATTTCTTCTTTTCAATATTCCAGATGTCCGATAAAGCGATTTTTCTTCACAGTATCTCAGATTGTTGCTCGTACCTTCTCAGTGGTATCTTACATGTAGTTGCATGCACCACATCAACAGATTGTATTCTCAATCTACTGGTAAATTTGTACTGAAGCGTGTAAACATTTTCCTTCAGTTTGTTGATTTGGCTTGGACGCTCTCATTTGAACTTAGCAATTGCATTATTGATGAAATCAACATGTTCCCTTCCTCAGTTGCATGTTTGAAAATTGCTTCTTACTTGGCATGATCTCTGTCCCTGTTGCTAAGGATTCTTCCTAGGAAGATAAGGAAATGAAATTCTCTGCTTGAACTTGTGTAATCCAAGTCACCTCAGAATCCACCATCAGACTGAAATCTGTCACTCCTATTTGTTCACCAATCTGAGTCTCACTTTAGATACGTCAGTTATGGCTTCATTGTTTAACTTAAATAGGGCATACGATTCATTAGCTATTGATTGCTCATGTTTCCATGCAAATTTTATTGATTCTTAAAATCTGGATTCTTTTCTGTGTTGGTAGCAGTGGAAAACATTTCTGCCAGTCCAGTACAGTCACTAGTTTCTGTCTTGCTAACAAAACGAAATCGATTCCTTTTGCTAACATAGCAAATCTCAGTAGATTTTGTCTTCTCTTTGGGTTCCAAGAGTCTCGGGAGCCCAATTAAATCCTCTGCTGGTTGTTCCACAACCAGCTGTTTCTTAACAGGCTGATCTTGGCTTACTATTCTATGGCTGGTTGCTCCTGAATCAGATGTTTCTTGCTTTTTAACTCTTCCACAATTTGAAGAGAATTGAGAGCAAGGTATACATTCATACTCTAGTGAAAATTCTTGATTTATAATAAATGTATATGTTTCTTACTATTTGGCATTCCTTACACTGGAGAGTTGCTTATACCATACCTTTAATCTTAAGTATCATGCTTCCTGGACCATGCAGTTGCAATGTTGACAGCTTGAACAGTTTTTCCTGCATCATGATGTATTATCTGATTTCTGTAGTAACATTTGTCCCAGTCTCTAAATTTATTAGATGACCATTGACATAAATATCCTCTTTCCAAAAGATAAGTTCTTCATTACTTATTTTCCCTTGGAATGTTTCTCATTTCTCTTCTGTTGTCAACTACTTCTGTGTGAGCAGTTATTTGAATCTTTGTTTCTCTGTAACTGTGTCCTATCTTGGTAAGTTTTCTGTAAGTGATCTTTGTGTTATAGATGGAGCATTTACTTTTAATAGCTGGGCACTGTCTGTGCCTCTGAGGCTTCTTGGCTCCACAGCACTGACAAGGACTGGTACCTATCCTACTCAGTGTGCTGATCTATTGCATGTATCTTTAATATCTTAAGATCTTTGTATCTTAAGAACTGAATGGATTTTGCTGATCCTCTGTGCTGAGTTTGATCTTCCCCTTTTAGGATTGATCTGTGACTTCTGTTTCAGTCACCATCTGAATGCCTTTCTCTAGAAGTAAAACATTCCTTAAATAAAAATACATCTCACGAGTCATAGAGACTTAGAACTTCAATGTCCACACACTCAGTAGAAGTAACACAACTTAGGAAATCTACACACCACTGTCATGCATTAGTCTGTTTCTCCTTTGGAGTTGTGCATGGCCCTTCTCTAGTATAGTTGCTAACTCTCTTCCTGCAGCAGGTATCTTTCCCAAAGTTTCTGTAAGTTCCCATCTTTCTATAAGTTTCTCCCCGTTACCTTTGATCCTCTTGGCAATGAAGAACATATCTATCTCTGTTTGAAATATACTCAATGACGTGACCTCCACAGCTTTCTGTGGCAATGAATTCCACAGATTCATGACTCTTTGGCCAAAGAAGCTTCTCCTTATCTCTGTTCTAAAAGGTCTTCCTTTTAAGCTGTGCTCCCGTATCCTTGTCTCTCCGGCAAATCAAAAATTTTCCTAACATGCATGCTATCAAGGCCATTTAGTATTCTAAAAGTTTCAATTAAATTCTCCCATATCCTCAACACCATCAAGTGTAGTCCTAGAGTTCTCAACATTCCTCAAATGTTAAACCTTTCATTTCTGGGGTCATTTTTGTTAACTTCCTGTGGACCTGCTCCAAGGCCAGTACATCTTTCCTGAGGTATGCGACTCAAAATTGCTCACTGCTCCCAGCATGTAATTGAAGGCAGTGAAATTAAGTCCTCACCACTGCTCACCATGTTTTATGAAGCAGTGGAAATTAAATTTCACCACTGCTCATCATTTTATATGTCGCAATGAAACCAGGTCTGCACTAATCTTATGGTTTGCTGCCACCATCCTCTTTAAATACAGGGATCTCCAGACCTAATCGGTCCAGTTATGCAGTCACTTAAACTACTCACTGGTCTAACTAGAGAAAGCTCTCATATTGAACAAGAAGTAGTAGCATGTTGGCAACTAGTTATGTGTAACATTAAAATGATTGGTACAGAGACTGTAAAAAGGATCTGATGTTAGGGTTCATTCTTTCGTGACCCTAAGTTGTTCTGTGCACAAGTCTACATGATATCATCATTACAGGTGGTGCTGATGTCACTCCTCAGTGTGAACCCTTTTAGACACTTATACCTATACAACACAACTTGCTAGCCTTTCCTTTAGAAACTAACTTTTAAAGGATTAAGGGGATGTCTTTATATGCTTTGAAGGGGAAGCTAGATAGATCCATGAAGGGGGAAGTGAGTATCTGACAGGTGAGATGGTTATGTTGGGAGAAGGCTTGAAGCATAAACGCCAGTCAAACTGCTTGTTTCTGTGCTGCAAGTGTATTGTAAATTTCAGACTTCCTAAACTAGTGTACTGAGCTGCCGTTGCCTCCCACTGCTCCCCACACCAGATCAGCTGAATTCAAATAAGGCTGAATCTGAAAATAGTTTGGCTCTCCCAACCATTGCTTTGAACAGATTCTGCAGACCACCCACCAACTCATGCCAACTGTGAGCACAGCTTGAAAATGTCGCCTTCCATCTCCTTCCTCATACTCTATTGCATTGTTGGTAATTCTGGCCATATCTCCTCTGTTGCTGCCTATGTGTCTCTTGCACACTCGCTGTATGTCTCCCTGTCTTTCTCTATTTCTGTTGCTGCTTGTTTCTCTTGAAATCTATTTCTGTTTGTATTGCCCTCTTGTCTGTACTTTTTTCTCTCACTCTGTGCTTCATTCTATTTCTCTTGATCTGTTTTTCTCTTTCTTGCTTTTCTCTGTTCTGTCTGTCTTTCTTTTTCTTTCCCTGTTTCTATCAATATCTCTGAGTCTACCTCTCCATCTTTTTGTGCCATTTTTTTTCTCTCTCTCTCTCACTCACTCACTCACTCACTCACTCACTCACTCACTCACTCACACTCACACACACACACACACACATACCATGTGTGTGCCTTTTTCCACTGTCTCCATCAATTCCTTGCCTCGGTCTCTAGCTCTTCTGCATCTCTCACTTTCTGTGTCTTTCTCATTTCTGCTTTCACTGTGTTTCTCTTGTTTTGTTTCTATTTGTTGCTTTTTCGGTCTCTCGCTCTCTTCTGTCCCCAGCTACAGTTCATGACAAGTACAATGGAATCTGCTTCAGCAGCCACTCCTCCTGCTGCTTCCCACCTCTGCACAGCCTTGTCCCTCAATTCACATCTTCCCAGGAGCTGTCCTTCCTCAAAGAGCCCCATAATTAAAATATCTGCTGCCTCCCACCTCTGAGACAAGCACCTCAAATTCACAGCATCTGGGGAGCAGCCAAGCTTTCCCGTGGTGGCAAAGACCCATAATTATAGTCCCCATGTTGTCTGTTCTCTGGAATCAAGAAGGGAAATAACACAACAGTCAACAGCAAGGCCGCCAGTTCTTCCTGCCTTCTGAATACTGTGTGTGTAAGACGCAGAAACGTCATAGCAACTTCTTTAGAATCCCTCACAGCAGCCAGTCATCCAGCAGTCATATACAGATTTTATTTATTCACTCAGATGGTTTTGTGCATTGTTGGAAGGTTGGCATTTGTTGCACAAATGCCCATCCCTAGGTGCCCATGAGAAGATGCTCATATGCATTATTAGTGACCCACTACTGCCTACAGAGGTGGTAGAAATGATGCTCCCACAGGAGTCTTAGTGAGGGATCTTCAGGGTTTTGGCCCAGCAATGATGAACGAACAGCAGGCAATGTATGTCCAAGATTGGGAGATTTTGCGATGCATAGGGAAACTTTTGAAGTGGTGATGTCTCCTTGTTCCTGTGAAGGTGAAGGTCATGGATGTGGAGTTGGCTAGGCGAGTTGCTAGTGCATCCTGAAGGTTGACACACAATGTCTACAGTGTGTACTGTGGTCAGGGATGGGAGCAGGGATAATGATAGTAGTACCAGATGATTTCCAGTGACATTACTAATTTCTTGTATGTATTGTCAAACTTCAGACATGCAGTTTAAGTAATCTCAAAAACGATGCCTTTCAGAGGAGACATTGAACCAAAATCCTATCTGTCCACTGAGTAGGCATAAAAGTGTTCATTACTAAGAAGAACAGTATAGTTCTCCCTGATATCTTGGCCGATATTTATCCCTCAATCAGGATTATTAAAAAGAGATGATCTGGTTGTTGTCACATTGCTGTTTTGGGAGCTTGCTTTGCACAAATTGACTGCCTTATTTCCTGTGTTACAACAGTTCAGAAATTCTGGCCATGATTGTGAAAATAAACTTTAGAATGTCCGGATAGTGTGAAAGTTGCTATAAAAGTCTAAATCTTTGATGTAAACTTTGCAAGGGTTTTATGATACTGTAAAAATAATGACAATAATGACCTCTCCCAGTGACATTGACTGACACAGTAGTTGATCATTCAGACAAATAGATCCTAGTTTGGCTCTCGTAGACTGAGTCTTTGAGTCAGTGATCAGGAATCTTAGTCTAAGGATATTGAGACCAATTGCAGCAGATCTCCATCCACCTGAACTGATGGCCTTTCAAAACCATGCTAGGCATTGACCTTAATCACTTGGTTTTCAAGAGAGCTTGAAGGGTTTCACTACTGAGGGAAAGAAAAACAGAGGTTTAGATACTTATTTAGGTAGCAGACCATTTCTCAGCCCCTTACAGAATCTGCTTATTCTATTACATCCCAGGTACCCACATCCGGTGAAAGGCACCTCATGCTAAGGTATGTAACAGTTAAAAGAAGTGCTAGATTCTCTGTTGATGAACACTGAATATTTGCATTTATTTCACAAATTGCTTGCTAATAGGTGACTTCAAATTGATTAATTTTGGTGTTTGTTCAGGAAGCATGACGTTGTCTCAGCCACACGTACAAAATAAACCCCACAGGTATATATTTCCCCACACACACAGTTATATGTATCCATATGCACAATAACCTTGCTGTAATTCACTAGCTCAGTGCACAATTTATGATGTAAATCCAGCTAATTGGTCAAATTAGATAGTGGCCAGCTTTTGGAACAAAATCCCTTTTTTTTTCTCTTTCAAGTAATTTTTTTTTGAGAGAAAGAAGGATTCAATTATAAAAATATTGTATATTTTAGAGGGGCCACTACAACTATGTATACAATAAACAGACTCAAATGCAGCAACCCCAGTGAGCAAGAGGCTTGCTGGTATACCAAGTCACACAAGAGTCCAGGTTCAATTGCAGGTCAGTCAGTTGGTCTCAGTCAAAAGAAAGAAGAGAATGGTAACTGGGCTGTGACTCTTGGCCTCAGTGCCCAAAATGGCTATCTCAAAAATCCCACACGGAACATGGTGCCTAGAGTTTGGCAGCAATGATAGGGAAGTACTGGAGCAAAGGATCCCTGTCACATTTAGATTCCTGAGCATCTCTAAGCATGAAATGAGAGGGAGAGAATGTTGTTCTCTTTATACACATGAACAAGGAGCTGGAAGTGTTTCTATGGAAACAGTGAACAAGTGAGTAAAGGTGTTACCATGGAAACATTCTGTAGAAATCGAAATACAAAGCATTGTATAATTTGCTTTCAATGCCTTATGGGTTAATAAAATATCTAGGTGCCACAGACCAGATGGGGATGGTGAGTGACTGAGAGAGGACCTTGAAACTGAAGGTAATCCCATGCTCCTGTAGCCAATACCATGCTCCTGTAGCCAATATACTCTCAGGTGGTGAAGGCTGTGGGCTTTGAATAGACCAGGTTGGACCATATCCTCTATATTTACATACCTGGTGGACTAACTTCCAACCTCCTGCACACTTCACTCATTCATAGTCAAGATCAAAAGGCACCTTTAACAAGGCCACATTCGAATGGCTTTCCCAATTAAATGAAGTGTTAAACCCTTTACTGGGGAAGTACAGGATTCAGTTCACAAATTACTGTTAATTTGGAATAGATGATTTCAAAATGATTGAAGCTTTCATCTACCACCTTGATGTTTACATAGGAGACAATGTGTATTATCTCACTCATCCCATAGTTACACATTCACTTACACCTCACATGAAGCATACACAAACACACTTCCCACCAGCCCCTCACAACCCCACAGAACTTTCATGTATCTATACCACAGTATCCTCACTATTATTCATTGCAGTCACCCAATGAATAATGTAAAGTATGAACCCAGCTAGTTGTCGAATTACAGCACTGACTAGATTTGAAAAAACACCCATGTTTCTTTCAAATGATTTAAAACACATTTTTGAAGGAAAGAGTGACCAATTAGTTAAAAAGAATCGTGGATGTCTCAGAGGAGATATATGAATAGCCTGAACATCTTCCCATTATGTCCATTGAAAATAAACATAATAATATCCACTTGATCAGCACCCCAACCACCCCTGGAACACTATTCCATCTCAACACTGAAGCATAATGGCACCAGTGTGTATTACAATCTAGAAAATCTGCTAGCTTCCTGCCAACGATCCTTTGACAGCACCTTCCAAACCATTACCTCTCCCTCTAGAAGGCCGAGGACAGCAGATGCATGGGAACACCACAAGCTGCAAGTTCCCCTCCAAGTCACTCAACATCCTGACTTGGAAATATATCGTTCCTTCAGTGTCACGAGGTCAAAATCCTGGATCTCCTTTCCTAACAGGACTGTGGGTGTTCTTATACAAGGACGACTGTAGCAGTTCAAGGAGGCAGCCAACCAGTACCTTCTCAAGGGACAATTAGGGAAGGTCTGGCCTTAATACTAACGTAACATACCAAGAACAAATTTTAAAAACACGGCAACTTCAAGGAATTATACCTGGACCCAGGTACAATTGCTGGTGGTTCAATTGGTTTAACTTGAGAGCAGGAAGAGAACGGCAACTGAGCTGTGATTATTAGCTTCAGTGGTTGTGGTAGTCCCACATAGGATAGCATTATGCCCTGGGATTGATGGCTTAGTGATGATGGAGGAAAGACTCCAAGTCACATTTAGATTCCTGAGCAGCTAAAAGGATGAAACAAGAGAGAGAAAATTGGTCCCTTTGTACACATGAACAAGGAGCTGGTTGTGTTTCCATGGAAACCAGGAACAAGTGAGTGAAGGTGTTGCTGTGGAAACGTTCTGCAGAAATCCACATACAATGCATTGTAAAATTAGTTTCACAGTGTTAGGGGTTAATAAAATATCTCTAGTGCCACAGGCAAATTTTTTTTTCCCTTCACTGTGTAATGTTCCAGCGGGCGTTCTGCGGCTGACGAACAAATCCAGAGCTTTGCTTCAACTAGTAATTTCAGCCCTTCAGCTGCAGGCAGGAGTGTGAGACAGGTATAATTATACTGTGCTGGAGGAACAAAGAGACAGCACTTTGAGCAGTGCTTTGAACCATCTCCTCCGCTACCATGCTCCACAGCAGGTTCAGCAATGGGACTGGTTTGGCATTCTGCAGACTGCATCCAAGCCTTTTAACCCTTGCTGAGCCTGCTCCCAGTGTGCTCAATCTTTTTCACAACCAGTGTCAGCAGAACATATAATTCTTGATCAAAAGTGGCTATTTAGTCCCTTTTAATTCAGTATTTCCAGGAGTTCTATCTTTCATTCCCCATTCTTTTCATTGCAGCAACCAACTGGTCCTTAAGTAAATCTTAGCATTTTCACACCCAATTCATTCCAAGTATTGGGAGAAAGTGAGGACTGCAGATGCTGGAGATTAGAGTCAAGAGTGTGATGCTGGAAAAGCACAGCAGGTCAGGCAGCATCCGAGAAGCAGGAGAATCGACGTTTTGGGCAAAAGCCCTTCATCAGGAATGAGGCTGTGAGCTGAGGGAATGGAGAGATAAATGGGAAAGGTTGGGGCTGGGGGGGCAAGGTGATAGGTCGGAGAGGAGGGTGGAGCGGATAGGTGGGAAGGAAAATGGACAGGTTAGGGCGGTGCTTAATTGGAAGAGTGGAACTGAGATGGGGGAGGATTAATGAGGAAACTGATGAAATCTATATTGATGTTGTGGTTGGAGGGTGCTGAGGCAGAAGATGAGGTGATCTTCCTCCAGGCGTTAGATGGTTAGGGAGTGGTGATGAGGAGGCCCAGGACCTGCATGCCCTTGGCGGAGTGGGAAAAGGAGTTGAAGTGTTCAGCCATGGGGCGGTGGGGTTAGTTGGTGCACATGTCCCAGAGATGTTCTCTGAAGGCCTGCTCCATTGCCACTCCCTAACCACCCGACCCTGGAGAAAGAATGCCTCATCTACTGCCTCGGGACCCCACAACCCCAAGGCATCAATATGGATTTCACCAGTTTCCTCATTTCAGCCCCCCCCCATCCCAGTTCTAACCTTTCAACTCGGCACTGCCCTCATGACCTGTCCTACCTGTCAATCTTCCTTCCTACCTATCTGCTCCACCCTTTTCTATGACCTATCACCACTACCCTCACCTCCATCTACCTATCACAATCTCAGGCACCTTCCCCCAGCCCCACCCCTCCCTTTTATCTCTCCACTCCCTTGGCTCACAGCCTCATTCCCCAAAACATTGTATCTCCTGCTCGTCAGATGCTGCCTGACTTGCTGTGCTTTTCCAACACCCCACACTCAACTCATTCCAGGTATTGACCATGCTAGTTTATGGAGTATATTTGGATATCGATCCTCCAATTGACCTTTCATTGCATTGAAACTGGTCTCCATGCTTTAATTGAAAGAACGTTGCAATAGTTATATCTGTGCCATGTTTATTTTTAGTTACCTCTATGGGACCAGACAATGTGTTTTTAATGATTTGAAGATGCTGGTGTTGGACTAGGGTGTACAAAGTTAAAAATCACACAACAACAGGTTATAGTCCAACAGGTTTAATTGGAAGCACACCAGCTTTCGGAGTGCCGCTCCTTCATCAGGTGATTGTGGAGGACACAATTGCAAGGCACAGAATTTATAGCAAAAATTTACTGTGTGATGTAACTGAAATAATACATTGAAAAATACCTTTCTTGTCTGTTGAGTCTTTCATCTGTTTGAATACCATGATAGTTTCACTTCTTTCATGTGTAAATTACAAAAACTTTTTTTAAAAGTTGCATTCTCGGGTTAACTGTAACATTTGGTGTTAGCTAGACAATATGTTGAAGTTGTTAGCCCCCTGTGTTCTCTGTCTGTGTGTTGATGTTTAGATTGACAGACACACAGACAGACACAAAGAGCCACATGCACACACATATTTTGTGGGGTGAATTTGTACTTACAGAGTTACATTGTACTTTGCTCAAAAACTGCATGAATTCATGTAAAGCTCTGTTATCTCACTTTTTTGATTCTAATTTAAAAAGTGAGATAACAGAGCTTTACATGAATTCATGCAGTTTTTGAGCAAAGTACAATGTAACTCTGCAAATACAAATTCACCCCACAAAATATGTGTGTGCATGTGGCTCTTTGTGTCTGTCTGTGTGTCTGTCAATCTAAACATCAACGCACAGACAGAGAACACGGGGCTAACAACTTCAACATATTGTCTAGCTAACACCAAATGTTACAGTTAACCTGAGAATGCAACTTTTAAAAAAAGGTTTTGTAATTTACACATGAAAGAAGTGAAACTATCATGGTATTCAAATAGATGAAAGACCCAACAGACAATCAAGGTATTTTTCAATGTATAATTTCAGTTACATCACACAGTAAATTTTTTGCTCTAAATTCTGTGCCTTACAATTGTCCTCCACAATCACCTGATGAAGGAGGCGGTGCTCAGAAAGCCAGTATGCTTCCAATTAAACCTGTTGGACTATAACCTGGTGTTGTGTGATTTTTAACTGTCTTTTTAATGAGGTTGCTTGAGAAATAAAATTGGGTGGGACACTGGGCTAAAGTCTGTTGCTTTTCTTTGATAAATTCTCTGGAGTCCTCCATACATCTGCCTAAGAGAACACATTCCGCCTTCGTAAGATGGCACCCGTTTCAGTGGGAACATTGGGAATGTTGGCCTGGATGAGGTGCTCAGTAAAACCATAGGAATAGGAGTAGACCATTCGATCCCCCGAAACTGCTCATTCTGGAGAGGATTTGGCCTCAGGAGATATACAACACACAAATGATTGGCAAATTGCTCACCTTGCAGTGAAATAGAATATAAATCCCAGTCCTTCCTGTTCTATAGGACACAGAAGTAGGCCATTGAGTCTGCTTTGTCATTCAGTGAGATCGTGCTGATCTAATAATCCTCAATTCTACTTTTCTGTCCTTTCTCATACTGATTACTGTTGAGATAATGCATCTGTTGACTGAGTGAAATGCAATAGGTCACCACTGAATGATGTGCTACAGCATTGAGGGGTTAATGTTGAGAGAAACGATCAGATTGACAAACATTCTAGCTAAGGTTGGAGATGTAAACTATCTTTAGACCCACTATGTCACTGACCACAGCATAAATTTCAATATATCAACCAATTAACAGTAGAGCCATTTCAATCATTTTTTCTATATTAGGCTTACAATAAAAAGATCCATCAACCATCTTTCTTCAATTAATAATAAAATGATTGTGAAAATGGGATTTATTTAGCAAAGATGTAAAGCTAATTGATACACAATTTGAAATATAAAGATAAATTCCCCAACATGAATGCAGAAACACACATGATACCAGAACATACAAATATCTTCCTCTGAAGAGATTCACTTTAGAAAAATAAACACTTTTTGGTCAAAGAGGGTTAGGTTTTGAAGATAAAAGGGATAAGATACGGAATATTCAGATTGTTGGTTCCAATATACTGTCATATGTTGCAGATAACACCAAACATAGGCAGTTATCTCTAGGATTTTTATAAATGTAGAATCCCAAGAAATGCAATAACTGAAGATTTTGCTTTTCAAGAGGGCCACCAGGTTTCATATTGAACTGTCGATTTTTTTTTTTCCCCAGAAACAGGAGAGCTAAGCTGGGATCTCCTTTCCTTCAGTAGGCTGGTCACCAGTGACCCAAAACTATATCCAAAGCAAATTGATTTGATTAGATTAGATTACTTACAGTGTGGAAACAGGCCCTTCGGCCCAACAAGTCCACACCGACCCGCCACCCACCCATACCCCTACATTTACCCCTAACCTAACACTACAGGCAGTTTAGCATGGCCAATTCACCTGACCTGCACATCTTTGGACTGTGGGAGGAAACCGGAACACCCGGAGGAAACCCACGCAGACACGGGGAGAACATGCAAACTCCACACAGTCAGTCGCCTGAGGCGGGAATTGAACCCGGGACTCTGGCGCTATGAGGCAGCAGTGCTAACCACTGTGCCACCACTGAGAGATTCTGGAACCTCACAGTCATAAACCTGCACAGGAGGTTCCAGTAAAGATGAAGTTACACAATATATGTGCATACCATGCATTTAAAAATGAATCAATGTTTTTTATTGACCTCTTCAAAAATAACCAATCCACAAAATATAATTGTAACATAATGTTTTCTTTATATGTTTTCTCAGGTCATTTGACCAAGTTAGATTTTGTGATGAATCATGGGTTGCATGTTCTACAGAGGAAAGAAACTTATGTTCTGTTTTCAACTATCCGAGCTCACTAACTTTCAGGTCTGACCTCACCTTGAACTAAAATGTTTCATCTTTAGATTAAAAAACTCATGGTGTTGGGGATGATCTATTTGCATATATAGAGTTTGATCCTCAGAAGGACTTGAGTATCCTTGTCCACGAGTCACTGAAAGTTCACACACAAGTACTCTAAGCAATTAAGAAAGAAAATGGTATGTTGGCCTTAATTGCAAGATGATTTGAGTACAGGAGTAAAGATATCTTTTTGAACTTATATGGAGCTTTGGATATTGTGTGCAGTTTTGGTCTTCCTACCAACAGAAAGATACACTTATAAATGAGGGAGTGCAACAAAGGTTCACCAAAGTAATTTCTGGTGTGGAGGGATTGCCTTCTGAGGAAGGGTTAAATACACTGAGCGTTTATTCTCTGGAATTTGGAAGATTGAAAAGTGATCTCATTCAAGATACAAAATTCTTACAGGGCTCAACAGGGTAAATGCAGAAAAGACATTTCCCGTGGCTGGGGCTATATATAACCAGGGGAAACATTCTCAAATAAGGGGTAAGCCATTTATGGTGGAAGTGAGATTCAGATGTTGATGAATCTTTGGAATTCCCTGCCCTAGGGGCTTTGGAGGCTCAATTCTGGGTATGTTCAAGATTGAGATTAATAGATTTGTACAGGTTATAAACCATAGAAGGATAGGGGATAGTGTAGGGAAAATGGTACTTATGCAGAAGGTCAGTCATGCCCTCATTAATGGCAGAGTGGGCTGAATGCTCTGATTTTTAGAATGTTCTTAGAAACAGAAGCTGTAATGTTTTTCCCTCCTAGAGGCAGTAAGAAAGGGAAATAGTCCTGCAAGTTACTCCCTTCTCACCATCTTACTTGCTATGTTCTGGTCAAGAAAGTCCATGTGCACCCTTCTCACCTTGCCAACTATTAGGGCCCTTAAGTAATCCATTAATGGCCACTCAAGGACCTCCAACTCACTATTGGCCAACTATCTGTCATCAGATCTATCTTCACAGTGAGCTGGTTTCCCACCTTTTTTTACCAGCCCTTCTTTCCCTATGAACCACACACAGGCATAAGATATTGCAACACCTTCCCCTCCCATCCTCCCTCATTTCAACCGTGGGAAGAAGAAAACAAACTTACCTCCTCCCTACTGAATCCTATAAGAATTAGGCCTTGATTGGCAATTCTTAAACCCAGAGGCTGCCAGCTTCTGATGGGCAAACAGCCCCAGTCAGCCCAGGATGTCAAAGCCCATTATCTAACTATGCTCTGCCAGTTGCCCCTTAAGCTCATTGGTTAAGTTTTCTCAGAAGAGGGGATGGCAAGTTATTCACTACCTAATACACTGACCCCCCCCCCCCCCCCCCACCTCTTCTCACAATCTTTTTTTAAATGAGAAAAATCATACCCAGAACATCAGGATAAATAAAAACAAAAGTGTTGGAGAAACCCAGCAGTTCTGGTTGCAAGAGAAATAGAACTAACCTTGCAGGTCCAAAATTGATTTTTCTTTGGAACTGATGATGCACGACCTGCTGAGTTCCTCAATCACTTTCTATTTTTCCTTCAGATCTCTGACATCCACATTATGTTGCTTTTTAGACAAGATAAATTGGCCATTTTCAGATCGGCAAATTTTAGTGGATTGGCAAATGGATCAGTACTTGGATTTCAACGACTGAATTTGCAATGTGTATTCATAACTTAGTTTAATAGCCTGAGTATATTACAAAGATACAAAGTCTGTTATGTGACATGGATAGGTTAGATGGGTAAGCAAAAGCTTGGAATGTAGAATATAATGTGGGAAACGGGTTGTCTACTTTGTCAGATAAAATAGAAAAGTAGGATTTAAATGGAGAGAGACTGTAGGTTGTACAAAAGGATTTGGGTGTCTTTCTAAAATTGCATGTGCAGACAGCAAGCACTTAGGAAGGCAAATGACATGTTGGTCTTTATTGCAAGTGGAATGGAGTACAAACATTGGGAGTATTTGCTGCAGCTGTACAAGGGCATTGGTGAGACTGCTCCCAAGTACAGTTTTGCTGTTATATAAACAAGGATATACTTCCATTCGAAGCAGTTCAAAGAAGGTTCACTCACCTGACTCCTGGATTGAAGGGATTTATTTATGAGGAATAGTTGAGCAGGTTGGGTCTGCCTCAATGGAGTTCTGAAGAATGAGAAGTGATCCTATTGAAACTTCTGAGTAAGATTCTGAGGGGTCTTGTCAAAGCTAGGTACTGAGAAGGTACTTCCTCTTGGCAATCTAGAACCGGTGGTACAGCTTAAAAACACTGGCCCTGCCATTTAAGAAGAGCAGGAGGACGTTTGGGGCAGCACAGTTGCTGAGTGGTTAGTCGGTGCAGACTCAATGGCCAAATGGCCTCTTTCCACACTAGGGATTCAATGATGTTTGTCAACCAGACGGCCTTTAGACCTACAAGTTTGCTTCCCCAAAATGGCTGCATCACTGAATACATTCAAGGCTTAATGCAGCAAATCTTTGCACGATGGAAAAATTAAAGGTTGTTGGGAATGAGTACGAATACGGAGTTCAGACCTCAATCAAATCCACCTTGACTTTATTGAATGGTAAGCAAGCTTGAGGAGCCAAATGGCATACTCCTGCTCTCTGTTCTTATGACCTTAAATCTAAACTGGACTAACTCCAGACAATAACCTTCTGAGAACTCTGCATTCCTTCAGTCTGGCCTCTTGCACATTCTCAATGGTCAAAACACAATTAGCAGCCATATCATCAGCTGTCTCAACCGCAAGCTGTGGAAATCAGCTTTTCAACTCTCTCCCCCTCCCCCCCTTTCCTACTAAAAATTTAGTTTCAGGTTTTGGGCAAGAGATGCAAAAGGTATTTCAGATAAAACATTTTTGCACAGTAAGCAGTTATGACTTTGAATTTGGCACTCGTGAAGATAGTGGAAATGGAGATGATAAGTGTTTCTGAAGGGAATTCGATAAGTGCTGGCAGGAAAGGAATTTGCAAATCTATGGAGCAGGAGAATACTCGAGAGAATCAGTATGGATCTAATAGGATGAATGACCTCCTTCCAAGCTGTAATGATTGTCACTCTTTATGTGGCCTGTCATTCACCATTTGATCTGGCAATGATATTGTGAAGTCCTGTGGGATGTCTTTGCTATGTTAAAGGCAGTAGAGAAATGAAATTTATTGGAATTGGGCCTTAGTTGTTCAGTTGGCTTTGATTAGTCCATATGGTCAGTATTTATTAACAGCCTGGAAGAGCTAACCTAAAATTCTGATGGTTGAACACTTGCTGGAGATCCATTCTCAAAAGCACAGATGAACTGATATACTGTGGAGACTTCAGGGCTAATGATGAGCAAAACCAAAGTTGATGCAAGTGTCAGTTGATTTGCCTTAAGCACACAACAGTGGGCGCAGCTCTGAAGCCTCCATATAGCATAATCTTCCACTAATGAAATGGATGGAAAGCTGTGTCACACATCATTCACTGATCCCAAAAACTGCAGTTCACCTGATTCATTATCAACTTTATTCAGGGTGTCAATCTCCCTCTGGAGCATGAATTAATTTCACTGTACCTCCAAAGCACTTTGCATCCAATAAATACCTTTGTGATTTCACTGTTGCAGGAAACACAGCAGCCAGTGTGCACATAGCAAAATTCCACATGCTGCTCCTGTTGTGATATACTGGCACAGAACACTTTTTATGCCCACCAGGCAATCTCAGTTTAACAGCTCACCTGAAAGACTGCAATACATGCTGTCTCCCCCCCATTACCACCAGGATTGTATTGGAGACCAGCCTTGATTTTTATGCTTAAGTCTCGGGAATGCAATTTGAAACCCAACTTTCCAACTCAGAGGTGGGAGTTCTGTCACTGTCCTGCCTGAAGATGGGATGTTGATCAAGAAAAACACTATTGATTATTCCTGAAGATTTTTGTTTTGGTTTTTCTTGGATGGAGATTTTCAGCATTGACTAATTAAACTTTTGTTCAACTTTCCTCTACAACCAAGTATTCTCAAGGCAATTACAATACAAGTTGACTGTAATGTATAAATTCCACAGCATTACTCAATAAAAATACCAATCTTGCAAACATCACTATAAGTCCATTGTCACCAATACCCATCCTTCATACCTACTCTGATGAACAATGCCAGTAAATGCCATTCTAAGGATGTTACTGTTTCAAAACGTGTGGCACTGGAAAAAGCACAGCAAGTTGGGCAGCATCTGAGGAGCAGGAGAGTCAACGTTTCAGGCATAAGCCCTTCATCAGGAATACTTTGGGAGAACCGTTTCTGGAGGCTTTGGAGCTGGTGTGGGTAGCAGTTGCCCCGGTCAGATCCAAATTGAGGTGGTCTGAATGTAGTTTGGACTCCATAGGGGATAGGTTGGTCGTGTAGGCAGATGCTGAGGAAGGAAATGTGGCTGTAGTAGTGGGGCTGCTTCAGGATGTGGTTGAAGAGCTTCAGGGCAGAGGAGATGACCTGGGGTGTGCAGCAGAAGAGAGACTCATTGAGATCCTTGTGGAAGGACGAGGAGAACTTCTTCAGGATGAGTAACAAGGCTTCGCAGTATGGTTTCAGTGACTAGAGGAAAGTGAGGATTGCAGAAGCTAGTCGAGAAAAAGCATAGCAATAAGCCCTTCAATGTCGACTGTCCTGCACCTCTGATATTGCCTGACCTGTTGTGCTTTTTCCAGTGTCACATTTTTTCACTCTGACTGTCCAGCATCTGCATTTCTCACTTTCTCCTCCATGCTACTGATTGATTCCCACACAAAACAAAATTGATTAAAGACTTCCCCAAGGGATATGTTGCAAATTGGTAAATGTCATCCCCAACACGAGGATTATCATATGAAATGGTTTAGTTCTCTCACGGGACATGCGAGTCGCTGACTGACCGGAGTTTATTGTCCATCCCTTGCAGTTAATACTTTTTAAAAATTGGATGCAAACTAGTTGTTAAGATGGCTTACCCAAATTATATGTTTTTGACATTTGGACTACATATTGGACCAAGTCTTGGGTGACTACCTAATTTGTATTGAAATAGGTGAGCCATCTGTGGAATTTACATATCTCATTATATAAGAATGGGCCCATACACAACATGGGTGCTGGGGGGAAAAAAGCACTACCGCAGTTAGGGGGTAGTGTGGGTTTTTTAAAAAAAAACAGGAGAGTCAGCCATTTAAAAAAAAGAACAGGACTGTCAGACATCCTGTTCAGTCTGGCAGCTGGCTCTAGGGATCAGTGTTGAAGACTCTCCACATATAAATAGAAGGTGATTTGGCAAAAGAAAAAATATATAAGAATGGGCCAACACTTAAAGACTATAGAGTTTCCAGACTGTCCATACTTGGCAACAGAGAAGATTGAAATTTAATGGCCTTTGTCAATTTGCCTTTGAATCATGAGGACGTCACCGACCAAACTAGTCTTGAAGCATTAATCCTGGTCATGTGATTGTAACTGGTTTCAAAACTGTGCCCTTATTACTCCAGGATTCAGCAGATTCATCAGAACCAACAGTCAGCTTGAAAACCAGACTCTGAAATGACCTATAAGACATCAAGCAACCAGAGTACTTCGTCCAGTTCAACATTCACGTAGATGCCACTTTCCCAGATACTCAACTGTAAGAAACTTCACAACCTGCTATGAGCACTTCACTTTACAAGACCCTCATGTCAATATTATAACATCAAATCTGCTTGACAAATCATAGTTCTACATGTACAGGACTGGAGTTCATAAAGCAGAAATTATGTTAATTGTAATTTGTAGAAGTGTACTATATGGAATCTGATTCTTATGCATTTATATGTGTTTGCATGAGACAAGTGTGTGATACAGGTCGTTCTGCTACAACACGCGTTTCGTTAATGCGAGTTTGCTTTAATGTGATTGACGAATTGAGGACACTTTCTAAAGCATGAACTTTTAAAACCTGTCTTGGCTGTAAAGTAATTGCATCACCAACAGTTTAAGTGCTATTTCTAAAGTGCAATTTTTCTATAACACAGGGTTGTACAAGAATGCAATCAATGCTTTATAGAAGAATTATCTGTATTGTGTTAATTTGGGTTGTGTGCGAGAATAAGCATTTTTTATTTTTAAATTTGCAAAAGTTTATTGCTAAAGTATATAACTGAAATACATGTTGAGGGTAAGAAAAGACACACTCTTTCCACATAAAACATTATGATTGCACATTGTACGAAACGCACTGTTTTGTCCAGGACGTAAAGCTGTCTATTCTGACAAACAGCTGTGCTTAGGAATGTACATTTCTAGAGTGCCTTCATGGGCATCTGTGGTGTAATAGTGATCTCCCTAATTCTGGGCCAGAGGACCTGGGCTCAAATCCCACCTACTCCAGAGGGATGTCAAACATATGTGAACATGTTGATTTGACATATCTAAAATTAAACCACTTTAGATTCACTGACGGAATGTTTAAGGCACTGGACAAAGCTGTCATTATGTCTACTCTCAGTATGCCAGTTAAGTTCTTATAGACTGTAGCATAACCTTATTTTCAGAGGGTCCTGTGACACAGTGGTTATATCCCTATCTCTGGACTAGAAGACCTGGGTCCAAGTTCCACAGGCGTGTCTGAACAGGGTGATTAAAACATTTCTATAGTGCCTTACATGATTTAGAATAATTGAAAATGCTTTACAGACAATAAAGTATTTTTGGAATGTGGCAGATAATTTACGGATGGGCAATAATTGCTCACCCAGTCAGCGACACTCATATCGTATGAATGAATAAAAAATAATTATTCATAGCAAGTTCTCACAAAAAACTATGTGATAATGACCAAAGAATCAATCTTTGTATGTTGTTTTAAGGATAAATATTGACCAGGGTGAACATTCCTGCTCTTTAAAATAGTGTCGTGGAATATTTATGTCCTCAGAGAGAAGGTGGGGTGAGTGTTTCTTTGATGTTACAGCCCTTTTCACATCAATTAACATTGACCTAGCCAAAGAAACACTGGCATCACTACTAGGAAAAGCAGGACCACAACCACCAGACAGCACCAACTTCATCAGCAAAGACAACATTCTCAAGTTAGCGGACTTGTGCCTCACCACCCACTTCATATTCAATAACAAAACCTACAAACAAGTCAACGGAACACCTATGAAATCACCAATATCAGGGCTCATAGGGGAAGCAGTAATGCAGAGACTTGAACAAGCTGCCCTGTCATCTATCCAATCCAAACTTTGGGTCTGCTATGTAGATGACACCTTTGTCATCACAAAACAGAACAAATTATAGGAAACATACAACACCATCAATAATATCCTGACAGGCATAAAATCCGCAAAAGAGGATGAGAATGACAACAGACTTCCATTCCTAGACATGACAGTTGAACGTACAGATAGTGGAGAGCTTCAAACCAGCGTCTACAGAAAAACAACACATCCAGACCAAATACTTCAGAAACAATCGTCCCAACACCCACAAACAGAGCTGCATCAAGACATTATTTCAACGAGCTACATTACACTGCAGCATCCAAGAACTACAAAAAGTAGAAGAATATCTACAATGTTTTCAAAAAAAAGTACCCAATAAACAGAATCAGCAGATTCCTCAGAAACCAACCCCAAACAAGCAGACACAACACAACTAAGAACTATAGCCACTTTACGTTACATCAAAGACATATCAGAAATGAGTTCCAGACTACCCAGACCCCTCGGCATCATGGTAGTCTGCAAACCTACCAACACATTTAAGCAGTGACTAATTAACCTAAAGGATCCATTAGATACCACCAATAAAACATGTCATTTACAAGATACTATGTAAAAACTGTAAAAAAAACACTACATCGGTCAAACTACCAGGATACATGAACACCAACTGGCCACCAAAAGACAGGATCCACTATCACTAGTTTTGATACATACAGACAAAGAAGGATACTGCTTTGACTGGGACAATACACGTCTTAAGACAGGCGAAACAAAGACACACATGAGAATTCTTAGAGGCATGGCATTCTAACCAGAACTTCATCAATAGGCACATGGATTTAGATCCAATCTACCTTCCCTTGAGAAAAAGAACTGGAAATGACAACACCCACCTTAAGAAACCAAGACCAATAAATAGAGAGGTGGGACATACCACCAGAAACTGCTTCACTAGAGACTCACACTAATAATGATTGTAGATATTCTTCTCCTTTTCGTAGTTATTGGATGCTGCAGTGTAATGTAGTATGGTGACGAAAATCTGAAAACAAACCTTCAAGCTCAGTGAGCTAACTTAGATACTTATCGTCAACCTGAGCTACAAATTTCTCAAAAATTGCTAAGTTTCTTTCTTTATCTGAAAGTCAATATCTCCAGTAGTGCAGGAGTAGAGGTAGAAATTTGTTTTGACTACCATCAATACTATCAACCTCTACAGCTGATGAAAAACTGCGCAGACTCATACCACTTGTGGTGTAGCTGCCAGCTGTCTGATAGGTGAAGGTAGATCTACAGATATTATAGCATAGTGCAAATTTCAGCAGTCCATCTCTTGTACCTGCTGATCTCCCAAGTATCACATCTTTTGTCTGGCAGCACTTAAAACATTTAACCAGGAGGAAGACATTGAGATGGAGTGGATAATTCAGAGAATGAGTTCAAACCCCAGTGTGACAGTTTATGAATTTGAGTTCAGTGAAAAAAGATGTGGAAACAAAAAGATGGAATTGATAGAAGTGACTACAAAGTCTTTACAGAAAGACCTGGCATCATTATTACCGCTGACCTCCATGTGACTCCACTCTGATACCAGCTCTTAACCAATCTCTGAAATGACCAATCAATCTATTCAGTAGATTCAAACTGCTCTCCAGTGGATTAAGAAAAGCAAGTACTAACACCTTATCACGACAATCAAAGATGGGCAATAAATGCCAGAAATATCCTAACAAATCCTGTGTTGGCGTTGTTTCAAAACATAGAAATTGTAGAAATATAAAGAATAAGAGGAGGCCATTCATTCCTCTAGCCTGCTCCTGTACCCAAACTAACAAACTCCCAACAATAATTTTGCATTTCCTTAGACACTGATGAAAGACTGAATGGCTTATGAGATCTTCTGAGACCTCACTCTGTTCCAAAGCTCTTTCCAGCCAACAAATAACTTTTTTGAGGTGAAATCACAGACATACAGAAACATTTTTGGTGTAGAAAGAGGTGCTCATCCCATCGTCCCTGCACAGGCTTGTTAAATGAATATTATTACCTGGTGTCAATCTCCTGCTTTTCCCCTTTATCCTTTCACAATTTTTTTTTACCCAAATAAATATCCAATGCTCTCTTGAATACCTCAATTAACTTAGGAAAATGGGAATTATTTTGCATAAAGCAAGGAGCAACCAACTGCAGTGCAATAATATTGTAACAATCTAGAATAGAACATAGGATTGTTCACTTTCACCTGATAAGAAAGGTAGGGCCTTCGTTTAACATTTCATCTCACAGATCTCCCACAGCATAGTGCTCCACCAGTCTTATACTGTACAGTGGAAACTTAGGTTTTGGGTACATAGTGGCTGGAGTGGGGTTTTAACCCATAACTTCAGATGGTGAGAGCAAGTGTTATCAACTGAATCATAGCTGACATTTAACATATGGTCTTATCATTTTGTCAGGCCCTGTGCAATATTGTAAGAGCTCCTTTTCCAGTTGAAGTCTTGCTAATGCTTCAATGATTAGCGAACTTAAACTGGCAAGTGTCCAGCTATTGTTGGATGGGAGCCAGTTTCTCTGGATGCCGATGCCTGCTCCACTCCTGAGCAACCAGTAAATATATCCTGCATGGTACAAGCTTTCTGTGGCTCTCAGTCAGCCATGGTTCAGCAACTTTGACCGAGGTGTGCAGGATCAACATCATAAATCAGCTACAGTCCATTTGGTTCTGCCGTATGCTTCTTTGGGAATTCTGTTTTTTTAAATCCTGTAATAAAATCAAATTATACAGCTGCTTCACAATAGTCTGAGCTCAGAGTGAAAAAGACAGCAACAGACTTTACAGCAGGACTCTTCAGAAATCAATTTGCAATGTTATCAAGTCACTTCTGTCTGCGGATAGGTGTTCAATACCTACCCAAGGTGAAGTCCATCAACAGGATTCAGCATCAACACAAATATAAATAGCCATGACACTATACCAATAAATTTTGGGTTAGAACACCAACAAGAAAATGAACTCAATGTGACCCATACTTCTCTTTCCTTTCTATCTGTTCCTCAGTTCTTTTCCTCCTATTGCTTTTCTCATTGCTTTCTGTCTTACTTCAGTTTCTTTCTCTCTCACGCATTTTTAAAATATATTTCTTTCTTGGCTCCCTCCCACATTCTATCGTCCATGAAGGTGGGCTCATCAAAACCTATCTTGCCCAAATTCAAATATATATCCCATTGAACCATCATCCCTAGCTTGACAGGACTGCCATCTCCTGGGTTTTTTAATACTTTTGTACAATTTTAAAATTCTCATTCTGATTTTCAATTCTCTCACCGCTTCCCATCCTGCAATCTTTTAATCAATTTTGGAAAATAGGATCAGAAACAGAAGTTCTCGATTTGGGAAGATCTAGTTTTAGGTCTAATGTGATTTAGCTAACAGTGGTTGCAAGGTAAATCAATGCCAGATCAGTGGGAGGCATTCAAAGAGACAGTGGGTTCAGAGCAAGATTGATCCCTCAAAGAAACAGCATGGGACTAACAAATCCAAAAGTTCCTGGAGGTCAAGGAGGCAGATAAAGAAAATGAGAGAGGTCTACGATAAGAGTGCAGTATCACAGCAAACTCAAAAATATAGAGAGTATAAGAATGAATTGAAACAGGTAATTAGGAAAGCAATAAGAAGGCATTCACAAATATCAAGGGTAAATTAGGGAACTTTGAAAGAGATAAGTGCATAAAGAGTATCATAACCACTCGTCAGTGTGCTATAGATAATAAGTCTTATTTAGCTACATGTTTTAAAAAGTATGATTCAAGTTGTAGTGATTGGAACGAGGTTGGCCAGGTGGATCTCATTAAGCATGAGATCCCTGAATGAGGCTGTTAACCTGGGCCAACAGGGAGCTCTGGCTGACAGAAATAAACAGGGAGAAATTGAATAAAGATTCTTGCACTTTGTGTCTCTCACTGTGTCTCACACCTACACACACACACCATGGGTGCTGGGGAAAAAATAAGCACTACCGCACTTAGGTGGTAGTGTAAAAAAAAATAAACAGGGTGAAATTGAATAAAGATTCGTGCACTTTGTGTCTCTCACTGTGTCTCACACCTACACACACACACCATGGGTGCTGGGGAAAAAATAAGCACTACCGCACTTAGGTGGTTGTGTGGGGGTTAAATTATATAAGAAAAAAGAGAAAAAAAATAAACAGGAGTGTTCTCCCTTTTTGATTTTATTAAAAAAAGAAAAAATAAATAAACAGGAGTGTTCTCCCTTTTTGATTTTCTTTAAAAAAAGAAAAAAATAAGTCTTATTTAGCTACATGTTTTTAAAAAAGTATGATTCAAGTTGTAGTGATTGGAACGAGGTTGGCCAGGTGGATCTCATTAAGCATGAGATCCTTGAATGAGGCTGTTAACCTGGGCCAATCAGGGAGCTCTGGCTGACAGAAATAAACAGGGAGAAATTGAATAAAGATTCTTGCACTTTGTGTCTCTCACTGTGTCTCACACCTTCACACACACACCATGGGTGCTGGGGAAAAAATAAGCACTACCGCACTTAGGTGGTAGTGTAAAAAAAAATAAACAGGGTGAAATTGAATAAAGATTCGTGCACTTTGTGTCTCTCACTGTGTCTCACACCTACACACACACACCATGGGTGCTGGGGAAAAAATAAGCACTACCGCACTTAGGTGGTAGTGTGGGGGTTAAAATAAAAAAAAAATTAAAAAAAATTAAAATTTAAAAAAAATAAACGGGGGATGAATAAGCACGAAAAAAAAATAAACAGGGACAAATTGAAAAAAGATTTGTGCACTTTGTGTCTCACACCTTCACATACACACCATGGGTGCTGGGGATAAAATAAGCACTACCGCACTTAGGTGGTAGTGTGGGGGTTAAAAAAGAAAGGGGAAAAAAAATAGAAAAAAAAATAAAATAAACAGGGACAAATTGAAAAAAGATTTGTGCACTTTGTGTCTCTCACTGTGTCTCACACCTTCACATACACACCATGGGTGCTGTGGAAAAAATAAGCACTACTGCACTTAGGTGGTAGTGTGGGGGTTAAAATAAAAAAAAAGGAATGTAAGAGCCCGGGTGTCCTTGAGAAAAAAAAGTAAACAGGAGTGTACACCCGGTACGGAGAAGGGAGGGCAGAAAAAAAGAAATAAACGGAGAAATTGAAAAAAGATTTGTGCACTTTGTGTCTTTCACTGTGTCTCACACCTGCACACACACACCATGGGTGCTGGGGATAAAATAAGCACTACCACACTTAGGTGGTAGTGTGTGGGTTAAATTTTTTTAAAAAAGAGTTTGAAAAAGAAAAAATAAATAAACAGGGAGAAATTGAAAAAAGATTCGTGCACTTTGTGTCTCTCACTGTGTCTCACACCTGCACACACACACACCATGGGTGCTGGGGAAAAAAATAAGCACTACCGCACTTAGGTGGTAGTGTGGGGGTTAATTAAAAAAGAAAAAAAAAACAGGTGTCTCGAAAAAAAAACAGGGGGTTACAAAAAAAAGAACAGGAGTGTCCGCGGTTATGTAAAAAAAAATAAACAGGGAGAAAGGGCAGTGTTTGTCACTGGCCACCCGGGTGTTTTCCTATCATCCTGGTGGTGGAATTTGAATAAAGATTCGTACACTTTGTGTCTTTCACTGTGTCTCACACCTGCACACACACACCATGGGTGCAGGGGATAAAATAAGCACTACTGCGGTTAGGCGGTAGTGTGGGGGGGAAAAAAAATACAGGAGCTTCACGCGGTACAGAGGAGGGAGGGCATGTCAAAAAAAAAGAAAAGGAAAAAAAAAATAAACAGGGAGAAAGGGCAGTGTTTGTCACTGGCCACCCGGGTGTTTTCCTATCTTCATGGTGGTGGAATTTGAATAAAGATTCGTGCACTTTGTTTCTCTCACTGTGTCTCACACCTGCACACACACACACACCATGGGTGCTGGGGAAAAAAATAAGCACTAAAAGAAAAAAAAGATAAACAGGGAGAAAGGGCAATGTTTGTCACTGGGCACCGAGGTGTTTTCCTATCTTCCTGGTGGTGGAATTTGAATAATGATTCGTGCACTTTGTGTCTTTCACTGTGTCTCACACCTGCACACACACACCATGGGTGCTGGGGGAAAAAAAAGCACTACCGCACTTCGGTGGTAGTGTGGGGGTTTAAAAAAAATTTTTTTAAAATGAGGGGATCACTCGAAAAAAATAAATAAACAGGGAGATTCAGAGGTCTTCTCAGTTTAGGGGACTCACTCTGTGCTGGCTGGTATTACAGTCAGTATGTTATTGTGAGCTTTTGCTTCCCTTTTTTGGAGGGGGAACCCTGATTCCTGAACTGGCTGAATTATTTAGCCAGTTTGTTAACTGGCATTCCTTTTAGTGAGGACTGATGATTGTTAAACTCCTGATGCACATAATGTGTTTCAGGTGTAACTCAGTTCTCATTAGGGGATTGTTGTTTCACTGGCTGGTTACAGCCTGTGTGTTACTCTCTCCTCTTTCTGAGAAAAGGACAATGTTAATTTTATGGTAGGGTTTGGCCCTTGGACTGTAGTTTTCTTTGTTTTTTGTATCTGTCTTCACTTTTTATTGGTATTTTGACTGAGCCCTTGTGGAAGACATACATTTTACCAGAGGAGCTGTTCCTGTGGGGAGGCCTAGCCCTGGGACTGGGCCTCTGAAGATTGAACACCTGTGTGTGTGCTGGGAGGTGAGCAGTTGCTGTATCCTGGAGTTTGGGAGAAGACCTTTCCTTCAGGAGTGGACCAAACCCCTGTGAGTTAACTGCACCTGTAGTATGTACTGTGTTCCTGTGAGTGGGCCTGGCTCTCCAAGGCTGGACCAGGACTCCATTGAGACTGAACACCCGTGTGCTGTGGGGTGTGCATTTGCTGCCTCCAGGAGTGGACTCTGCCCTTGGTTGTGGACTGTTTTTAGCAATGGACTCTACAGTTTGGAGTGGACTCTAACTCTGACATTGCACATTGTATACTGGAGTGGACTCCTCCTCCTGGAAATGTATTCCATATCTTGAAGACTGTGTATAGATTTGGACTGAGTACTAGCAAGAACTATGTTTTTTGGTAACTAACTGTATTGTGGTGTATCCTGGATCTATCACCCGCACTGTCTTGTATGTCCCTGGGTCTGGCAGGCCTTGCTGTGAGCGGGGAGGCTTATGGGTCGTCCTGAAAGCTGTCACCCCGAGAGCCAGAGAGTGGGTAGGTCAACCTGTGAACCTGAAGGGTGGTAGGCTGTCCTGAGAGCCAGATGGTGGGTAGGCCGTTCTGAGCGCTGTCATCCCGATAAGGGGTAATCGGGACGGGCTGTCCTAGAGGTGGTCGAAAGGTGTCAGAGCAGCCGAGAGCCAGAAGGTGCGTAGGAGCGGGCTGGGATCTGGAAGGCTTGTGGGCTACCCTACACGCTGTCATCCCAGGGAAGGGGACGGGCTGTCCTAGAGGTGGCCGAAAGGTGTGCCAGGATAGCCCACTGGTCAGAGGTGCAACGGTGTGGATGAGAGCCCAATGGTCTGTCGGGGCAGACCAAGAGCTAGAAGGTGGGTAGCCGTCCTCAGCGCTGGCACCCTGGGCAGGTACCGGGGCGGACTGCCCCAGAGGTGGTCGAAAGGTGCTGAGGGTGGTTAGTGAAGCTGAAAGATGGGTAGGCTGTCCTGACCGCTGTCTACCGGGGCGGGCTGTCCTAGAGGTGGTCGAAAGATGTATCAGGGCGGACCGAGAACTGAAAGGGGCATGGAGTGGACAGAGAACCGGAAGGTGGGTAGGGGCGGGCTGCCTTAGAGTGGTCGGAAGGTGGGAGGGGCAGGGGCTTGCTGGGTCTGTATTGTCTGCACTTTTGTATGTAACAGTTAGGTCTAATGTACAAATGTCATTGTTAATGTCTCTTTATATTTTCATATGTGAAACTGGGATTTGAGGTTTGTCCTCATGTCCCTGTAAACTGTTTGAATGGTAGTGTTTGGGGCCTGGCTTTGCTGCTCCTTTCCCTTGTAAAATTGCTGTCTCTTGTATGCAGCTGTAAATGTAACTGTTTATTTAAAAATTACAAAACAGTTTACAACAAAGAAAAACGGAGATTCAGAGGTCTCCTCAGTTTAGGAGACTGACTCTGTGCTGGCTGGTATTAGTCAGTATGTTACTGTTTCCCTTTCTTTTGGAGGGGGAAACCTGATTCCTGAACTGGCATTCCTTTTAGTGAGGACTGATTGTTAAACTCCTGATGCACATAATGTGTTTCAGGTGTAACTCAGTTCTCATTAGGGGATTGTTTCACTGGCTGGTTACAGCCTGTGTTTCTCCTTTTCTTGAGAAAAGGATAATGTTAATTTTGTGGTAGGGCTTAGCCCTTGGACTGTAGTTTTCTCTGGGTTTTTTTTGTATGTGTCTTCACTTTTTTTTAATTGGTGTTTGGACTGAGCCCTTGTGGAAGACATACATTTCACCAGAGGAGCTGTTCCTGTGGGGAGGCCTAGCCCTGGGACTGGGCCTCTGAAGATTGAACACCTGTGTGTGTGCTGGGAGGTGAGCAGTTGCTGTATCCTGGAGTTTGGGTGAAGACCTTTCCTTCAAGAGTGGACCAAACCCCTGTGAGTTAACTGCACCTGCACCTGCACAATGTACTATGTTTCTGTGAGTGGGCCTGGTTTTCCAAGGCTGGGCCAGGATTCCAAGGAGACTGAACACCTGTGTGCTGTGGGGTGTGAATTTGCTGCCTTCAGGCATGGACTCTGAAGTTTGGTGTGGACTCCATTTTGGACAATGCGCCTCAAACTGGAGAGGACTCCATTTCTGGAAATGGACTCTATATTTTGAAGACTCTATATTTGGAATGTGCACCAGAAAGGACTGTTTTTTTGGTAACTAACTGTATTGTGTTTGTTGGGTCTATCACTTGCACTGGATTGTGTGTCCCTGGGTCTGGCAGGCCTTAACTGTGAGCTGGGAGGCTCATGGGACATCCTGAAAGCTGTCACCCTGAGAGCCGGAGGGTGGGTAGACCATCCTTTTGAACTTGAAGGTTGGTGGGCTGTCCTAGAGGTGGTCAGAAGGTGTGTCGGGGCAGACGAGCACCAGAAGGTACGTAGGGGTGGGCTGAGATCCGGAAGGTTTGTGGGCTATCCTGCACGCTGTTGTCCCAGGAAAGGGGCTGGGGCTGGGGCTGGGGCTATCCTAGAGGTGGCCGGAAGGTGTGCCAGGATAGCCCACTGGCCGGATGGTGCGTCGGGGTGGGTGAGAGCCCAATGGTACGTAGGAGCAGACCGAGAGCCAGAAGGCGCGTAGCCATCCTCAGCGCTGTCACCTGGGGCAGGTGTTGGGGCAGGCTGCCCCAGAGGTGGTCGAAAGGTGTCGAGGGTGGTTAGTGAAGGTGGTTAGGGCGTCCTGACTGCTGTCACCCTGGGCGGGTACTGGGGTGGGCTGTCCTAGAGGTGGTTGAAAGGTCTCAGGGCAGACCGAGAGCCAGAAGGCGCATAGGGGCGGGCTGACTTAGAGTGGCTGGAAGGTGGGAGGGACGGGGGCTTGCTGGGTCTGTATTGTATGCACCAGTTTATGTAACTGGATTGTCCTTTTATGTACAAATGTCATTGTCCCTGTCTTTTATATGTGAAACTGGGATTTGAGATTTGTTCTCATCTCCCTGTAAACTGGTTGAACGGTAGGGTTTGGGGTCTGGCTTTGCTCCTCTCCCTTGCAAAATTGCTGTTGTAAACCGCTGTAAATGTTAACTTTTTTTTTCTTAACTGTTTTTTGTAAACTTTTGTAATTTGTTTAATAAATATTATAAACGGGGAGATTCTGAGGTCTTCTCAGTTTAGGGGGACTGACTCTGTGCTGGCTGGTATTAGTCAGTATGTTACTGTTGGTTTCTGCTTTTTTTTTGAAGGGGGAAACCTGATTACTGAACTGGCTGAATTACTTAGCCAGTTTGTTAACTGGCATTCCTTTTAGTGAGGACTGATTTGTGTTAAACTCCTGATGCACAATGTATTTCAGGTGTAACTCAGTTCTCATTAGGGGATTGTTGTTTCACTGGCTAGTTACAGCCTGTTACTCTTTATCCTTTTCTCAAAAAGAGTAAAAGGAGAAATGTTAATTTTGTGGTAGGGCTTAGCCCTTGGACTCTAGTTTTCTCTGGGTTTTTTTGTGTCTTTTTTTTTTAATTGGTGTTTGGACTGAGCCCTTGTGGAAGACATACATTTCACCAGAGGAGCTGTTCCTGTGGGGAGGCCTAGTCCTGGGACTGGGCCTCTGAAGATTGAACACCTGTGTGTGTGCTGGGAGGTGAGCACTTGCTGTATCCTGGAGTTTGGATGAACTCCTTTCCTTTAGGAGTGGACCAAACCCCTGTAAGTAAACTGCACCTGTACAATACTGTTCCTGTGAATGGGCCTGGTTTTCCAAGGCTGGGCCAGGACTCTATGAAGACTGAACACCTGTGTGCTGTGGGGTGTGCATTTGCTGCCTTCAGGAGTAGACTCTGCCCTTGGTTGCTGACTCTGTATTTAGCAATGGACTCTACAGTTTGGAGTGGACTCTCATTCTGATAATGCACATTGGATACTGGAGTGGACTCTTCCTGGAAATGGATTCTATATCTTGAAGACTGTATAGATTTGGACTGAGTACTAGCAAGAACTATGTTTTTTGGTAACTAACTGTATTGTGGTGTGTCCTGGGTCTATCACCTGCACTGTCCTGCGTGTGCCTGGGTCTGGCAGGCCTTCCTGTGAGCTAGGAGGCTCATGGGTCGTCCTGAAAGCTGTCACCCTGAGAACTGGCAGGTGGATAGGCTATCCTGTGAACCTGAAGGTTGGTAGCCTGTCCTGAAAGCCAGAGGGTGGGTAGGCCACCCTGATGCCAGTCGCCCTGAGAGCCAGATGGTGGGTAGGCTGTTCTGAGCACTGTCTTCCCAAGAAGGGGTAATCGGGACGGGCTGTCCTAGAGGTGGTCGAAGGTGTGTCAGAGCAGCCAAGAGCTGACAGGCTGAGATCCGGAAAGCTTGTGGCCTACCCTGCACACTGCCCTCCCAGGGAAGGGGAGGGGATGTCCTAGAGGTAGCTGCAAGGTGTCAGGATAGCCCACTGGCTGGATGGCGCATCAGGGTGGGTGAGAGCCCAATGGTATGTAGGCAGACAGAGCCAGAAGGCGGGTAGCTGGCCTTAGCACTGTCACCTGGGGCAGGTGTCAGGGCAGGCTACCCCAGAGGTGGTCGAAAAGTGCTGAGGGTGGTTAGTGAAGCCGGAAGGTGGGTAGGCTGTCCTGACCACTGTCACCCCGGGCGAGTACTGGGGCGGGCTATCCTAGAGGTGGTCAAAGGGTGTTGGGGTGGACCGAGAACTGGAAGGGGCATGGGCTGGACCGAGAGCCGGAAGGTGCGTAGGGGTGGGCTGCCTTAGAGTGGTTGTAAGGTGGGAGGGATAGGGGCTTTCTGGATCTGTATTGTCTGCAATTTTGTATGTAACAGTATTGTCTCATGTACAAATGTCATTGTCGCTGTCTTTTATATGTGGGACTGGGATTTGAGGTTTGTTCTCATTTCCCTGTAAACTGGTTGAACGGTAGGGTTTGGGGCCTGGCTTTGCTGCTCCTCTCCCTTGTAAAATTGCTGTTGTATACAGCTGTAAATGTTGATGGTTTTCCTTTTGTAAACTTTTGTAACTTTTTAATAAAATTAAACAGCAGTTACAAGAAGAGGGGGGAAAATACTTGGAAGTTTTCTAAGAAGGTCCGGGAATTATCAAAGGGGTCAACACAACATGTTAACTAGGAAACAATTCCATGATTCTGCAGCCTAGTGCCATTTATGTGCAAAAGTAGAGGCAGACAGCAAGAGGCTGAAAAGCAAAGGAATCATCAAACCAGTACAGTTTGTGGAACCAGTCATACCTATTGTGAAGCCTGATGGGTTGGTTTACCTTTGGGAGGATTTTAAGCAAATGGTAAACCGCTTCTTGCATCTGGATAAATACCTAATCCCTTGCCTATAAGATTTGTACACAAAACTGGCGGGGTGCTGTTCTTCACGAAGCTGGATATGAGCCATACTTCCCTGCAATTGCAATGAGAAGAGGTGTCCCAGCGGTATGCTACAATTAATACCTAGCATGATTTGCACCAATATGTGAGACTGCCATTTGGGGTATCATCAGCCTGTGCCTTTTTCAAGGGGACAATGGAGAACATTTTACAAAGTCTACCCCAGGATACCATTTATTTGGATGATGATCTAATAACTGGGAAGACCAATAAAGAGCACTTGGATATAGTGCTTAAATGTTTCTCCCAGGCAAGCTATGGTTTAGAAGGGAAAGATGTGTGTTCCAGGTACCACAAGTGATCTATGAGCTACAGAGTCAACAAGACCAGGTAACACCATTGGAAGATGAAGTGAGGGTGATCAACTGTTCCCTGACTCCCATGTCTGTACTGGAACTGAGGTCTTTGCATTAGGTTGGCAAATTATTACGGAAAATTCATACATAACCTGGCCTCCATCTTGACACCATCATGCTTGCTATTGAAAAAAGGTCTGCCTTGGCAATGGTCAAGTAACCAAGAAGTAGCCTTTAGGAGTTGAAAAAGCAGTTATTGTAGTCTGGGATGCTGGCCCACTATAATCCCAAGTGAGATGTAGTCCTGACATGCAATGCTTCCCTGTACGGTATCGGGATAGCGTTGGCTCACCAATGGCCCAATGGAGAGAAATGTCCAATAGTGTATGTTTCCTAGACTTTGGTCAAGGCCAAGCACAAATCCACTCAAATAGAGAAGGAAAGTTTGGTGGTAATCTTTGGTGTGAGAAAGTTCCATCAACACCTTTACGAATGTAGACTTGTAATAGTAATGTACCACAAACCCTTGCTCAGGCTACTTAAGTGCCATCCATAGCTTCTAGTCAAATTTAGCATGGGCCCTTATTCTCAGTGTCTAGATTAGAGTGGTGCTGGAAAAGCTCAGGTCAGGCAGCATCCGAGGAGCAGGAAAATCGATGTTTCAGGCAAAAGCCCTTCATCAGGAGTGGATGCAGGGAGCCTCCAGTGTGGAGAGGTTAATGGTGGAGGGTTGGCTGGAGAGAAGGTAGCAAAGGATACAATGGGTGGATGGGGGTGGGGATGAAGGTGATAGGTCAGAGGAGAGGGTGGAGTAGATAGATAGGAAGGGAGATTGGCAGGTAGGATAGGTCATGAGGATGGTGCTGAGCTGGAAGTTAGGAACTGGGGGAAGGGGAAATGAGGAAACTGGTGAAGTCTACATTGATGCCTGGGTTGAAGAGTTCCGAGGTGGAAAATGAGGCGTTCTTCCTCCAGGCGTCAGGTGATGAGGGAGCGGCAGTGGAGGAGGCCCAGGACCTGCATGTCCGTGGCAGAGTGGGAAGGAGAGTTGAAATGTTGGGCCATGGGGCGGTGGGTTTGATAGGTGCAGCATCTGCAGTCCTCACTTTTGCCTTATTCTCAGTGTGTACAATTACAAGTTGGAACACATCCAGGAGGTCATGTGACAAATGCAGATGCCTTGAGCCCCCCCCTCCCACTAGCAGATACACCGTCAGTGTGCCTCCCCTGGAAGGAGCAGTCCAAATGTTCAAGTCTTAAAGAAACAGCCAAAGCTTAACTTGATACCAAAGTGTCTTGGTTTCTATTCAATTATAGGACCACCCCTCATGCAACCACAAGGATAGCTGCGGCACAGAAGGTTGCTGATTCCAGACCTGATGTTGGTGGCTGTGGTGCGCAGTTGGGAGGGGGGAACGAAATGACATCCACAACACCAGTGCTGGCCACATACTCCACTAAGTGAAAGAGTTTACTTCAGGGGATAAGGTTTAGTGTTGGAACAATAGAATTGGCCCTGCATGGGTGTGAGGCGAGGTTGATGCAAGGTCAGGTCCCATGGTGCACACAGTTTGAGTAGGTGAGACAGTACTGAACAAGCATGTGGATCATGTGAAAGCTACTACCTCACAAATTGGGCAGGAGCAAAACATACCGGACCCCTCCGAACAGCCAGAAAGGCTGATAGAAACCGTGGCTTCTCCCTATCCATCTTGTGTCAAAGAAACCTCACAGTCTGAAATGGATACAGCCTCGATACTGTTACAGACTGAAGAGGAAGAGAGATTCCTCCCAAGGTGCTCTGAGTATAAAAGATGAACTAGTCTGGTACATACCAGAATCGGAGGAACTGGTTCTGAAGCAAAAGAAAACACCCCAGGAGAAGCTACAAGAAGAGCAGGCCTAAACATCTGGACTTAGTGTGGATGGGATGTAATAATTTGAACAAGGTTGGCCATGTGGCGCTCATTGAGTATGAGATTCCTGATTGGCCCAAGTTAACAGCCTCAATCAGGGTTTTCGGATATAAACAGGAGCCTCAGAGGACAGGCTGTGAGCTGGTCAGAGTCCACATGTGCAGTTATTTCAAGTGTTAAAGCAGACCAATAGTCAAAAAGTTTAAACAGGTTAAAGGTTAATTATTCCAAACTACCACTAATGAGAGAAAGCTATTCTTAAAAATGACAGATATCAGATCTAAATCAAATATAGGTCTGATCCAACTGTTGTGATGGTCTCTGTCATTGAATAGTAAGTATTTTGTTATGGACCTAGCAGGTCAAAAGACTGGGAGGGGGAGAGAGAAGATTTCTGGCTTGTGATTCTGCGGGTTTGGCTCTTTTTTAGCTGCACAATTACTCTCCATTGCAAACTATTAGCTATAAAAAGGTGTCTTTCTCTATGTCTCACTTTGGAGAGGAGTTTCTTCCAGATGGTTCAAGATGAAATCACCCTTTGTATAGGCAGCTTGCCTTTTGTTTCAGTCTCATAAGACAAGCTAAAATGATCGCTGTTACCAGAAACCTGTGCAAAAAGCTAAGTCACGTTCCATGTAAGGCAATGGCATTCCAGAAAATACCTTCTACCACTGCCAGTTCTTAGCATTTGTTCTGGTAAATGCCTAATTTTATATTTCCACTGTGTCAATGAAAGTCATTATCTCTTGGGCAAGAGTTTTAGAATGAAGGGTCATCTTATAACAGTCAGATTAAGTGTTTTTTTTGTTCCAAGAAAAGAGTAGCCTTTAAAAGTTTTCAGATCATAATTACACAATTGAGACAAGAGAATGATAACTAAAAGAAGGAGAATTGCCTGTTCGGAACCATAGGGGTGATCAATGGTGTGGAGGTAGAAGTTGTGAATATGATTCTTCATCAATACTTCAGTCTGTCTTCGCAAAAGAAAAGGATGATACACATTTTTTAGATCAGGGAGGAGAAATGTGAAGTACAAGATAAAATTGACATAGTGAAAGCGGAAGAATTAAGGGTTAACATCTTTGGAAGTCAATAAATCCCAAAGTCTGGAAAAATTGTTTCCTTGGCTGGTAAAGGAAGCAACAGACAAAATATTGAAGGCTCTGACCATCATTTTCCCAATCCTGTCTGGCTACAGGCACAATTCCAGAACCCGATAGAAAATTGCTAATTTTGTATTATTGTTTAAAACATGAGCAAGGGATAGATTGAGTTATCACAGACCAGTAAGCCTAATGTCAGTGGTTGGAAAGCTACTGGGAGCATTTCTGAGCAACTGAATAAATCTTCATTTAGAAAGACACACATTAATCAAGGAGTCAGGACAGATTTGTTAGGGAATGTTCAAGTCTGACTGACGGTTGAATTTTCTGAGGAATCAACAATCGGGCATTGATGGGAATCATGCATTTAATGTGTTTCATATGGACATTAGTGGAACTTTTGGTAAGGTCTTGAACTGGTCACAAGTTAAAATCCATGAGAGCTAAGCTAAAATGACAAGTTAGATCCATTATTGATTCAGTAACTGGAACAAATGTGTAATGCTCAATGGTTTTTTTTTGTGATTGAATCATAGAATCCCTTCTGTAAGGAAGCAGGCCATTCAGCCCACTAAGTCCATACTGGCCCACCAAAGAGCAACCCAACCAAACCTATCTCCCATCCCAACCCTGTACTTCCCATGGCTAATCCACCTAGCCTGCACATTCCTGGACACTGGGCAATCCACCTAACCTGTACATCTTTGCACTGTGGGAGGAAACCAGAGCACCCTGAGGGAACACGTGCAGACACAGGGAGAATGTGCAAACTCCACAAAGACAGTCGTCCGAGGGTGGAATCGAAACCGAGTCCCTTGCACTGTGAAGCTGTTATGCTAACCACCAAAAACACCCTGTGAAAAGGTTCAACTGATTACTTATTCTCTGTCAACAGAGTGGCTATTGAATGCAGACTGGAAGGCCGTTTCAAAGAACTTGGTACTAGGTTCTTTGCTGTTTGATGCTATGTCAAATATATTAAAACTAAGTGTCAGGTATATATCAAAGAAGTCTGTAGATGACACAAAAATTTGCCAAGTGGCTGATAATGGAAATAAAAATGGGTAGTACAGTGGTGAATAGAGTTCAATCTGAAGAAATGCTTTGGGGGAGGCTAATAAGACAAAGGGGATACTCAACAAGTGCTAAGATAGTTCAAAGTGTAAAGGAACAGAGGAACTATGTGTCCACAGATCCCTGAAGGAGTATAGACAAGGTAGTGAAGAAGGCATACTAAATACTTTCCTTTGGAATATATGCATTGGCAGGCTATGTGGAAACTAGAAGACACAGGTTAGAGCACAACTGAAGTACACATACAGTACCTGTCTTTGCTCTATTGGAGCATTGTGATTACAACTGAAGGAGTACAGAGGAATTTAGTTGGATGGACTGGAGAATTTCAGTTACTAGAAAGCTTGAATAGGGTTGAAAAAGACGGAGGGATATCCTTATAGAGGGCTTTGAACCTATAAAAGGTTTTGATGGAGTCGACTCCGAGGTATTCTTTTCTCTTGTGGGGCAGAATATTACAGAAGATCACTAATATTCAACTCATCAAGAAATCCAAGAGGGAATTCATTAGAAACCACATTGACCAAAGAGTGATGAGAATGTGGATTTGGGACCACAGAAACTGGGAGAATAAATAGTGAAAATCCATTTAAGGGAAAGCCAGACAATCATATGAGGGAGAAGAGAATACAGGATTACTGTAGCGATTGCAACAAGGTCAGCCAGCTGGACCTCATAGAATGAGTTCCCTGATTCGAACTGTTAATCTTGTCCAATCAGAGAGCCCTGTCTAACATTAAAGAGGTTAAATGTCAGAGATACTGACACTCTAGTGCCTGACTCTGTATGAACAGTCCTGGACTAAAGTACTGCCTCATATGTAAATAAAGGATTACTTAGATACAGGATACAGCCTCTGTACAGTTATTTCAGTTACGATGGTGGATTTAGATGACACAAGTTGGGGGTGGTGGCTAAAGTGGAGCCAAAACACAACCATGGACTGGATGGGCAGAATTGCTTGTTTCTATGCTGGATCCTTTAGAAGGTTCAGACCTATCTAATCCTTTTTAGAAGGCTCAGATGTGATATCACCCACCACAACAGACCAAGACACACAAATAGAAAGCAGGACAGAACACCAGCACTTCAACAGAGGCTCACTGATGATGTTACCTAGCACGGTGACAAAACGTCTTCCAAATCTTCCAGCTCAGCAAGCAAACTTACAATCTGATTCAAAGCTACCTCTGATAAGTTTTGATTATCTCACCTAGAGAATCTACCCAACTTAGTCCTAAAGATTTCACTAACCTCGTCACCACTGTCATTTGAAGCAGAGTTTCAAAGTCACACAGCTCCTCACCTTAGTTCTAAAAGGGCATACCCTAATTTTTAAACAGCTATCATCAGGTCTGGAGTCACCCACAACAGAAAAATGTCCTTTCCTTGTCAAGACCATTCAATATCTTGTATGCTTCAATCAAATGTCACCTTTCATTTTTATAAATTCTTCTGGAATCAAGCCCAATGTGTAAAATATTTTGTCATAAGACAACTAGGTCATTCCACATATCAATCTAGTGAACTTACTCTGAATGACCTCCAATGCATTTCCATCTTTCCTTAGTACAGTTTTGGTTTCCTTATCTATGATCTTACCAATGCTCTGCATAACTAAATGTCGCATCCTTGCCTTTATATTCACTTCCTCTCATAATAAAGGATAGCATTCCATTAGCCTCCTTAATTACTTTCTATAACTGCATACAAACTATTTGTAACTCATCCAAGAGGTGCTGTGAGCTATCAACAGTAGCAGCATTGTACTCCAGCACAGTCTGCAAGGTTATGGCCCAATATATTCCCACTCAACCATTACTATCAAGCCAGGGGATCAACCCTGGTTAGAATTCCCTACAGTATAGAAACAGGCCATTCAGCCCATCAAGTCCATATCGACCCTGCAAAGAGCATCCCACTCAACTCACAAACCTATCATTGCTTTTCCCATGGCTAATCCACATACCCCTGCACATCCCTGGACACTCTAAGCAATTTAGCATCGCCAATTCACCTAACCCATGCAGACACAGGGAAATTGCAAACTACACACAGTCACCTGAGGGTGCAATCTAACCAGGGTCCCTGGTGCTGTGAGGCAGCAGTACTAACCATGGTGCCACCTCAATGGACAGTGCAGGAGGACATGCCAGGAGCAGCACCTGGCATACATAGTGAAGCTACCAAACAGGACTAATTGTATATCAAACAGCATAAGCAGCAAATGTTAGAGCTAAACGTTCCCATAATCAGTGGATCAGATGTACACTCCCCAGTCCTGCTACATCTAGTAGTGGACAATTAAACAACTCACGGGAGGAGAAGGGTTCACAAATCTCTACATTGGATTTGTGTTCTATGCACTGTTTCTCATTTGATTGCACTGTATTGTTTGTGTTTGTTATTGTTATCTTTGTGATAACTGGAAGTGGGATTTAAGGTTTGTCCTCCGCCCCCTGAAAACTGGTTGAATTTTGGGGTTTGGCTTTGCTGCCCTTTCCCCTGTACTCCAGATTGTGGAGGTTGCAATCTCCATGTAGACAGTGGGTTTTTTTTTATGAACTACTGCTTTCTGTTTATTGTTAACTGTATTTTGTACTGTTTAATAAAACGTTTTTTAAAACTCCAGGGGAAGGCACGGAGCGGCGGTCAAGAAAGCTGGAAAGTGGCTAGGCTATCCTGATCACTGTCATCCCAAGGAAGATGGAGAAACAGGAGGGCCTGCCCTTGAGGTGACTGGAAGGTCTGTCAGGGTGCACCGAGAGCAGGAAGGGGCGTAGGGGCGGGCTGCCTTTGAGTGGGCGGAAGGTGGAGGGATGGGTGGTTTACTGGGTTGCCAGGGGTGTTTGTGCTAAATGCACTGTTTTATTGTGCGATTTACCGGACTGTTGTACGTAATTGTGTTTACTTTTTTTCTTTGATAATGTAAGGTGGAATTCGAGGTTCGTCCTTATTTCCCTGTGAACTGGTTGTATGGTGGGGTCTGGAGGTCTGGCTTGCCACCCTTTCCCCTGTAAATTGCTGTAAATGGCTGTTAATGTTAACTATTTGATTGTAACTTGTACTGTTTCATAAAATAAAAATGGTGTGGAGAGTCGGTCAGGGAAGCTGGAAGGTGGGTAGGCCACTCTGATAGTTGTCCCAAGGGGGTGGGGAAACAGGATGGGCTGTCCTAGAGAAGACCGGAATGTGTGTCAGATTGGACTGATAGTCGGAAGAGGCATGGGGCTGATCAAGAGCCGGGAGGGGCAGGCTGCCTTTGGCCAGAAGATGGGAAGGACGGTTGGTTCGTTGGGTTGGCAGGGGTGTTTGTGATATATGCATTGTTTTATTGTTCTGTTTATCGGACTGTCTATATGTGATTGCATCTACTGTTTCCTTTTTGATATAATAAGGTGTGATTGGAGGTTTGTCGTCTTTTCCAGGTGAACTGGTTGTATGGTGAGGTTGGGAGTTTGGCTTTGTTGCCACTTTGCCCAGTAAATTGCTGTTTCTTGTAAACTGCTGTTCATTGTTAACTGTTTGTTTGTAATTTGTACCGGTTAATAAAATTTTTAAAAATTAGAATCTCCTCAGTGGAGGACTGACTCTGAGCTGGCTGGCCACAGGTAGTGTGTACTGTTGTTGTTTTCTGTTTTTTGGGGGAAACCTGATTCATAAACTGGCTGATCTACACAGTCAGTTTGTTAACTGCTATGTTTTTTATTGGGGACTGATTTCTAAACTGCCTGATCTACACAGTCAATGTGTTGCAGGTGTAATTCAATTCTCAGTAGGGAACTTCTGTTTCACTGACTGGTTACAGCCTGTGTGTTACTCTTTTCTTTTACTTTTGAGAAAAGGATCATACTGATTTTGTGGCAGGGCTTAGCCCTTGCATTCTGGTTTTCTTTCTTTTTTGCATGTGTTTTCACTTTTTTTGGTATTTGGACTGAGGCCCTGTGAGATAACACACTTTTCCAGCTAACTGTTCCCTGTGGGTAGGCCTGGCCCTTTTGTGGGTTGACTAGGCCTCTGTAAAAACCGAAGGTGTTTGTGTGCTGGGAGGTGAGCATTTGCTACCCTACCTGTTGGAGTGGACCATCCCCTGTGAGTTAACTGCATCTTTTACAATGAACTGTATTCCTGTGAGTGGGTCTGGCTCTGTGTGGATGGACCAGGCCTCCATGGAGACTGAACACCTGTGTGTGCCCTGTGAGGTGGACTCTGCCTTCAGGTTTGGACTCTGCACGCTGCATTGTCTTGTGTGTCCCTGGGTATGGCAGGCTTCACTGTGAGCTGGGAGGCTCATAGGTCATCCCGAAAGCTGTCACCTCGTGAGCCAAAGGGTGGGTAAGCCATCCTGAGAACCGGAAGATGGGTAGGCTGCCCCAAGAGCCGTTAGGTCAGTAGGCCACCTGGATGCTGGTCACCCCGAGAGCCGGAGGATGGGTAGGCCGTTCTGAATGCTGTCGTTCTGGGAAAGTGTAATCGGGATGGGCTGTCCTAGAGGTGGCTGGAAGGTGTGACGGAGCAGCTGAGAGCCAGAAGGTGCATAGGGGCAGATGGAAATCTGGAAGGCTTGTGGGCTGCCCTGTGCACAGTCGTCCCAGGAAAGGGGACGAGCTGTTCTAGACACAGCCCAGACATTTGTCAGCACAGCCCACAGGCCGGGCGTGAGCCAGATGGTATGTAGGGGCAGACCAAGAGCGGGAAGGCAGGTAGGCCGTCCTCAGCACTTTCTCCCCAGGCAGGTACCAGGACGAGATGTCGTAGAGGTGGCCGGAAGGGTAGTCTGGGAAGCCGGAAGGTGGGTAAGCCGGCTTGATCACTGTCGTCTTGGGTGGTGATGGGGAAACAGAACGGGCTGTCCTAGAGGTGGCCGGAAGGTGTGTCAAGGCAGACCAAGAGCCAGAAGGGGCATAAGAGCAGGCTGCCTTTGATTGGCTAGAAGGTGGGAGAGACAGGTAATTTGCTGGGTTGTTAGGGGTGTCTGTGTATCGTGCACTGTTTTTTATTGTTCAGTTTTTCAGGCTGTCTGTAGGTGATTGTGTTCACTGTTTCCTTCTTGGTAATGTAAAGTGGGATTCGAAGTTATCAAGTTCCCTGCGAACTGGTTGTACGGTGGGGTTTGGAGTCTGGCTTGCCGCACCTTTCACTTGTAAATTGCTGTTGCTTGTATACGCCTGTTAAAGTTAACTGTTTGTATTTTGTACTGGTAAGTAAAATTATGAACGGGGGAAAACGTCTATAATTAGGAGTTTAGAGTCTTCTCAGTGGAGGACTGACTCCAAGCTGGCTGGCCAGCCGGCCACACAGCCAGTGTGTACTGCTACTGTTAGTGCCCGTGTTTGTTGGAGGAAACCTGATTCCTGAACTGGCTGAGTCTACACAGCCAGTTTGTTAACTGGTATTCCTTTTTTATTGAGGACTGATTTCTAAACTGGCTGACATTCAGTCAATGTGTTACAGGTGTAATTCAGTTCTCATTAGGGAACTGTTGATTCACTGGTTGGTTACACTGCCTGTATGTTACTCTTTTCTTTTAAAAAAGAAAAGGAGCATACTGATTTTGTGGCAGGGTTTAGCCCTTGAACTCTGGTTTTCTTACATTTTTGCATTCACTTTTATTGGTGCTTGGACTAAGCCCCTGTGAGAGACTGCACCTTTCCAGTTGAGCTGGTCCTCTGTGGGGTGACTAGGCCTCTAAAGACTGACCACCAGTGTGTGTGCTGGGAGGTGAGTATTTGTTGCAAGCTGGAATGTACTCTGCCTTCGGGAGTGACCAAACCTCTGTTAGTTAACTGCACCTTTATGATGAACTGTGTTCCTGTTAGTGGGCCTGGTCCTGGTCCTCTGTGTATGGACCAGGCCTCTACGGAAAGTGAAACACCTGTGTGAGTGCTATGAGGTGTACATTTGCTGCCTTCAGGAGTGGACTCTATTTCTGACAATGCACTTTGTATACTGGAGTGGACTCTGTTCCTGAGAATGGCCGCTGCATTTTGAAGAGAACTGTTTATGGTAATGGACTCTGTTTACCAGAAAGGACTTTGTTTGTAATTGGCTCTGTCTTGTTGCTTATTGGGTTTATTACTTGCACGGTTGTGTGTCCCTGGATCTAACAGGCCTTGCTGTGAACTGGGAGGCTCATGGGGTGACAGCTGCCAGGTCAACCTAAGAGCCGGAGATGGGCAGGACATATGGATGCAGGTTGCTGAGAGCCAGAAGGTGGGTAAGCCGTTCTGAGTGCTGTTGTCCTGAGAAGGGGTAATCAGGATGGACTGTCCTAGAGGTGGCTGGAAAGTATGTCAGAGCAGCTGAGAGCCAGCAGGTGCATACAGGCAGCTCAAGATCCAGAAGGCTTGTGGCTGCCCTGTGCGCCATTGTCCCAGGGAGGGAGAGGAGCTGTTCTAGATGTCTCAGGACAGTCCATAAGCCGGATGGTGCATAATGATGTGCGAGGGGCAGACCGAGAGCCAGAAGACGTGTAGGCCGTCCACGGTGCTGTCACCCCAGGAAGGTATCAGAGTGTGCTGTCTTAAAGGTGAGAGTATGGTGCTGGAAAAGCACAGCAGGTCAGGCAGTATCTGAGGAGCAGGAAATCAACTTTTCTGGCAAAAGCCCTTCATCAGGAATAAGGCTGGGAGCCTCCGATGTGGAGAGATAAATGGGTGGGGCTTGGGGGAAGGTAGCTGAGAGTGCAGTAAGTGGATGGAGGTGGCGATAATGGTAATAGGTCAGAGAGGAGGTGGAATGAAATGGTAGGTTGGAAGGAAGATGGACAGGTCATGGGGGTGGTGCTGAGCTGGAAGGTTGGAACTGGGATAAGGTGGGGGGAGGGGAATTGAGGAAACTAGTGAAGTTGACATTGATACCATGGGATTGGAGTGTCCCGAAGTGAAAGATGAGGCATTTTTCCTCCAGGCATCAGGTGGAAAGGGAGTGGAGATAGAGGAGGCCCAGGACCCTGCATGTCCTCAGCAGAGTTGGAGGGGGAGTTGAAGTGTTCGGCCACGAGGCGGTGGGGTTGGTTGGTGCAGGTGTCCTGGAGATATTCTCTGAAGCGCTCTGCAAGTAGACATCCTGTCTGCCCAGTGTAGAGGAGACTGTTTCAGGAAGAACAGATACAGTAAATGATATGTGTAGACATGCAGGTGAAATTTTTATGTATGTGGAAGGCTCCTTTGGGGCCTTGGATGGAGGTGAGGGGGAAGGTGTGGATGCAGGTTTTGCAATTCCTGCTGTGGCAGGGGAAGGTGCCGGGAGGGTGGGTTGTTTTATTTTGGCGGGGGCAGGGGAGGGAGTGTGGACTTGATGAGGTAATCGGGGAGGGAATGGTCTTTATGGAAAGCAGATAGGAGCAGGGAGAGAAATATATGTCTGGTGGTGGAGACCGTTTGTAGGTGGCAGAAATGGCAGAGGATGATGCGATGTATGTGGAGGTGAGGACCGGGGGGGGGGGGGGTTCTGTCCTTGTTGTGCTTGAAGGTGGGAGGAGGTATAATCCAGGTAGCTGGATTGGGAGGAGGTATAATCCAGGTAGCTGTGGGAGTCAGTGGCCCGGGAGGGTGGCTAGGGAAGCTGGAAGGTGGATAGACCATCCTATTCACTGTCATCTAGGATGGGGAAACAGGACAGGCTGTCCTAGAGGTGGCCGGAAGGTGTGTCAGAGTGGACCGAGAGTCAGAAGGAGCATGGGGTGGACCGAGAGCTGGAAGGGGCATAGGGGCGGGCTGCCTTTGAGTGACCGGAAGGTGGGAAGGATGGGTGTTTTGCTGGGCTGCCAGGAGTATATGTGATGTATGCATTATTTTATTGTTCAGTTTATTGGACTATCTGCATGTGATTGTGTTTACCATTTTCTTTTTGATATAATAAGGTGGGATTTGAGATTCGCCCTCTTTTCCCTGTGAACTGGTTGTATGGTAGGGTTTGTGGGTCTGGCTTTGCTGTGCCTTTCCCCTGTAAATTGCTGTTACTTATAAACTGCTGTTCATTGTTAACTGTTTGTGATTTGTACTGGTTAATAAAATAAATATAACTAAGGAAGAAAATATAAATAGGAGGTTAGAATCTCCTCAGTAGAGGACTGACTCCGAACTGGTCGGCCACAGCCAGTGTACTGTGCACTAGTAACTAGAGGGTGACTTGATGATGGGACCCAGCCTTTGTGCAGTTATTTCAGGTCTGTTCCTGTTTTCCGAAATAGTTTCAAGGAATGGAATGGCCGCCTCCTTCTTCCTATGTAATAAGTTGGATGGCCTACCTTTCCTATGTAACTGTTTAAAGAGGGTGAATGGCCTTCCCCTGTTCCAATGCAACAATCTCAAAGAACTGAGTAGTATAAACCTATTCCTATATCTTATTGAGTGAGCGGTTGAAAAATCTTCACCAGATGTTCTAAAACAAATTACTGATATCTGTCGTTCAGAATAAAAGATAACCGAGTCAAAATGATTAGCAGAAATAACAGCCATCAATATTAGACTAGATTTTTGCTTTTTGTACCTTTGGAAAATTGGGTGTTGTGAACGCATGGAATGCAAGCGGGGGCAAAGTCACACCTTTATAAAACACCCCCTTTCCTGTCCACCTAAACTGGCAGATGATAAACGAGATTCTGGATTAGTGGTGCTGGAAGAGCACTGCAGTTCAGGCAGCATCCAAGGAGCAGCGAAATCGATGATGTTGCCTGAACTGCTGTGCTCTTCCAGCACTACTAATCCAGAATCTGGTTTCCAGCATCTGCAGTCATTGTTTTTACCTAGATGGTAAACGAGGCAGACTGCATTAACATCTTTCTGATGAAGGGCTCCTCGGATGACCTGCTGTGCTTTTCCAACACCACTCTAATCTTGACTCTAATCTCCATCTGCAGTCCTCACTTTCGCCCTGCATTAACATCTTGTAAACTAGCTAGCCAGTGTTCAGGGCAAGTTCAATTGCTTCTGGGTGGCAAAAGTGTTTAGCACTGCTGTCTCAATGCCAGGGACCCAGGTTTGATTCCAGCCTTGAACAATTGTGTGGAATTTGCTTGTTCTCTCCATGTTTGTGTGGGTTTCCACCCACAGTCCAGAGGTGTGCAGGTTAGTTGGATTGGCCATGCTAAATTGCACCGGTGTCCAGGTATGTGTAGTTTAGGTAGATTAGTCAGGGTTAATGTGGGGTTATAAGTAGGGGAAATGGGTTTGGGGATGGGATGCTCTTCAGAGCCAAAAGGCCCCCGCACTGTAGGGATTCTATGATTGTGTTATATTCCTGCTAAAACAGGCAACGAACAAAACATGTTCATTGTGATAGCATCTTTTTAAAACAGCTGCCATATGATGTTCACACAAATGTGATCAGCCTTTGTCTTAACCAGCTCTGTCCCACCAGCTCCTCCAGGGGACAGTGTTTGATTATATTAAAAAATACAGTTGTTAAAAATCAATTTTCACTAACCATCTATGATTTCACAGAATTGTCGCCATTTGAATGTAGTTGTTGCATTTCCCCATTCACATACCAATCTCCAATCACACTTCATGCTTTGAGAGGTGAATGTCATCCAGCTGAAAGATCATGTAGATTTTGCCAGTGATTTTTGACCAGTTCCAGACTACCGAAAGCCAGAAAGGCAATTTGTACAACATCTGTCTATTCATGTTGTAAAAGTATGTTTGTATATGCCCTGAGCGCTATTTCCTTCCCAATTATAAATATCAGGTGCAGCAGAGTTTGCATATGTAAATGTGTCACTTTACCATGTTACCTTACCTTCCTGAGCAGCGCCACCATTGGCAAAAGCGTGTAAGTATGGCAGGCCATACAGCAGTTTACATGGAAACTTTATTGCATAAAAATATGGATGTGTGAATTCAAAATACAAAATTAAGGACAGAATGGGCTGATTATGTCATCACACCCTGATGCAATTATATCATACTATTTAACGTAGCTTCAGCTGAGGTCTACATATGTTCATAACAAGACTAAAGTTCAAATCACACAACACCAGGTTATAGTTCAACAGGTTTATAACAGGACTATAACCTGGTATTGTGTGATTTTGAACTTTGTCTACCCCAGTCCAACACCGGCACCTCCACATCATATCAAGACAGATCAGGAGATCAATCACCTATCCGTAGCGTCTATTACACTTTGATCATTTTGAGTTGGAAGGACATGATAGACACAGGTAGGCTTGTGAAAAAATATGTTTGTCCTTCAGCAAGTAGCCTTACTGATCAAAAGGTTCAGGGAACAAATATGAGAAGATGGTTCAGAGACTGTAATAACTTCAAAGCTTGGCTCTGCCAACTAACTTATGCAACATAATCATTTAATAGATCTAATAGCAGTTATTTACGGAGTATGTTATGTGGTCCTTATGTCCTAGCTCCCAATTTAACTGCTGGACAAGTCCCACACACTTCGTGCAAATTTCCCCACTCCATCTGTGTGGATGAACAGGTTACATGGCTCTTCCCTCTGAGCTTGTCCTTAAAGGAGCCAGCTACTACAATATAATGAGTAATATAATCCAAGCTCTTCAATCTGCCCATAGAGGAAGTGTGTGCTGAGGCCAATTGCTGTTTCTCAGGGAGGGTTAATACATAAGAAAATGTTAACTTTTATTTAAGATGTTGCCTATTTATTGGTGGGTTCCTGTTCCCATCCAGTTGTGATTTGCTCCTAAAAAATGGTTTCAGCAGAGAGTAAATCTGATCACATGTACATGTCCTGCATGAGGCATTTTCAAATGTGACATTTTGAGATGTCAGTACTGTCATATGTCAATTGGAAGATTGTCACAAGCAAAAGTAGATTCAACATGATCTAAGATTGGCTCTTCAGGAAACACATGACACAGTGGGTGCCATTCTTGCCTCTGCGAAGGTTTGAGTTTAAGTTCCACTCTGGATATCTGAGTACAAAATGAAGATCGCCACTTCAGAGGTGCTGTTTTTCAGATGAGATCTTAAATTAAAATGCCACCTGCAGGATTGGATGGATGTAATTGATCATGGTATTCTCTCAGGTATGCTAGCCAACACTTCTCTTGAATCTTTAAACAGGCTATCAAGTGACTATCTCATTGCTGAGTGCACAAACTGGCTGCTGTGTTTCCTACACCACTTCAAAAGTACTTCTGTAGCTGCAAAGTATCTTGGGACAGCCAGAGGTCATTAAAGCCTCAGAAAGCTAGCACACAGGTGCAGCAGATATTTGGGAAAGCAAATGGAATGTTGGACCTTATTTCAAGGAGGTTGGAATATGAGCCTTACTGTAATTGTACAAATGAGACCATATCTAGGGTCCTGTGAGCAGTTTTGATCTCCTTATTTAAGGAAAAAGATCATTTTAACTGGAGGCGGTTCAGAATAGGTTCACTGGAGCAGTCACTGGCATGGAGGGATTGTCTTATGAGCAAAGGTTAAACATGTTGGGGCTGTACTCAGGAGTTTAGAAGAATGAGAAGTAATCTCATGAAACATATGGGATTCTTAAGGGCTTGATAATGTAAATGCTGAGAGGATGCTTCCCCTCATGGAAGCGTCCAGGACCAAAGGGTATAGTCTCAATAAAAGGGTGCCAATTTAAGACTGAGATGTGGAGGAACTTCTTCTGTCAGAGGCTTGAGAGTCTTTGGAACTCCTTGCCACAGAGATCTGCGGAGCCAGAGTTCGTGTGCATATTCAGTGCTGCAATAAGTGGATTCTTGATCAGTAAGAGAATCAAGGGTTAATGGGAAAGGGCAGGAAAGTTGATGTGAGGAATGTCCGATAAGCCATAATCCTATTAAAAGCAAAGCAGATTTGAGAGGCTGAATGGCCTACTGCTATCCTGTTTACTATGGTATTATCACATAAATAATAGTGTTACTTCACAAGTAGACTCCACTATGGACCTTCACCTAGTTTTTTTTTATATATTCATTTATGGAATGTGGATATCACTGGATAGACCAACATTTATTGTCCATTCCTTGAAGTCCTTAAGAATTTGGTGGTAAGCTGCCTTCTTACACTGCTGCAGTCCATGTGTGTTAGTACACCCACAGTGTTGTTAGGGAGGGAGTTCCAGATTTTCTTTTTAGTGACAGGAACAGCAGTGTAATTCCAAGTCAGGATGGTGTGTGATTTGGCAGGGAGTTTGCTGGCGTGATGTTCCCATTCATCTGCAGCCTTCATCCTTTGAGATGATACAGATTGCAGTTTTGAAAGATGCTGTCGAATGAACAATGTCTACAAAACAAGGTGGAAGAGCCATTAAATGCTGCACTCAGTTGAGGTTTCCCAAATTCAAAATAAAATCTTTTTGGGATGCTGGTGACAGAAAGACAGCACACTATTCCTGAGGAACAGCTGCCCTTTCTTTGCCTCCCTTTTTTTTTTTGACACACCATCTGCTTTTAAATTGGAATGTGACCCTTTGTGAAACACTCAATGTTTAGAGACAGCTGGCTATGTGCTGCTGAGGATGTGAAGCCTTTCAGCTTCATTTCACCCCCTGTTGATAACAGGACCACAGGTCCTCAGCTCCCATTGATTCACAGTTTGATAGTAGACAAAGCGACCTTTTCATTTAGTGTTGGATAGACTGTGATCGGAGAGGTGGCTGCTGACTTTTAATTCCTCTGCGTCACACTGGATTGAATGATTTGCATTGGGTCAGATTGCTTGCCAAGAAAATATCTTTAGTACTTCTCACTTTGATGTGACTTAGTGATTTGACTCATCAAATCTGATTTACTTTCCTTCAAAAGCATAATTAATTCTTGTATTTAGAAAAAGGAAGTAGAGATATATTAATAGAAAGGGCTAATCCAAAGGTGAGTTCACAGATGGGCAGGCTTTGTTCAGGAAAATAAAGAGAGACTGAGATGTAATATAGAGGGAGACAATTACTGAAAAGAAAAACAGAAAAGTAGAGAGAGATTGAGAAACTATTCTCGCAAATTGACATTGTCTCAAAATTACAGTTAGACATGAAATTAGAAGGTCAATTATGGAGGGGTGGACTTCCACCTACTGCGTTGATCCAGAAATCAGTCGGCAACTACAGAGATAACACTGGGACTGGCAGCCTTTGAGTGCAGGATGGGATTTTAGCCCCTCAAGCACAGGAAGCTCCACCCCAAGGAACAAATATGTTTGTCCAGCAACTCTGTAGATACAATTGCGTTGTAGGACACTTGCCACTCCAGGGTTCTCATCCAGACCCTTGAAGAAGTGAAGGCATTTCCTGGAAGAACAAAAGACATTTTAAAGTGGTCCAGAGGAAGCAAGGATGAAGTGAGGAAAGCCTTTTTTCTTAGTGAGTAGTTAGAGTATGGAATGCACTGCCTGGAAAGGCACATATGATGATTATATGGATAACAATAATATTAAAGGTATGGGGGCAAAGCAGGAGATGTTTAGCAAATTGTTGGAACCATGCTAGAGGAAATCAGTTTTTAGGAGGCATTGTTAAACATGGGGAGGTGAGGCTTATTTGAAACCGAGAGATGGGAAAGCCAAAAGTGGTCACTAAGGGAGTTCAGGAGCATAGCATCAATCGGTACAGTTTCTGACTGCACATGGCTAGAGTGCCATCGCTGTGTTGCTCTAACCGTTCATTACATGACTATTTCATCATGTACAAAGTGATGTGTGGTTGTTGCAGGCTCTTGGATGGATCTTGGCCAGAATGTACACTTTCAGCTGGTATTATCTGATACTAAATTAAATCCTTCTATCTTCCATTAATTTCTATTCAATTATAGTTCCACAGTACAGCACAGCACAGAATGCTATATCTTGGATATGAACCAGACAGGTCCACAAATCTACCAAGATTTCCCATTTCACGATCTTCTATAATTTCTGTGCTAGTTACAGTCTAAAGTATAAAAGAAATATTTGGATTTATATCTTGTATCTAATTGAAAGACCTATTCACTTGGTCCAACTCCTGCAAATTCTCCATGGTAGCACAGTGGTTAGCACTGCTGCCTCACAGCGCCAGAGACCCGGGTTCAATTCCCACCTCTGGCAACTGTCTGTGCGGAGTTTGCACATTCTCCCCGTGTCTGTGTGGGTTTCCTCCGGGTGCTGTGGTTTCCTCACACAGTCCAAAGATGTACAAGTTAGGTTAATTGGCCGTGCTAAAATTGCACCTAGTATTAGGTGAAGGAGTAAGTGTAGGGGAATGGGCCTAGGTGGGTTGCTCTTCAGAGGGTCGAAGGGCCTGCTTCCACACTAAATAATCTAAATCTTAAAAAAAAATTAAACTTTTTTTCCTTTTCAACTACATATCCAGTTCCCCCTTAGAAAATTAATACTAAATTTGCTATCCAGACTTAGAAAATTTAGGGGGTATCACTCTTGTCTAGGAATCAGCTGAGTCTGGGTTCAAGTTCCATTCCAGGATCCAATGATTCCATCATACTTAAAAGTCCCATGTGGAACTGAGGGAGTGTTCCACTGTTGTGGATAAAATCTTTCAGATTAGATGTGAAACATCATTTTGAAGAACAGCAAGGAATTTATCCCTTTCATCCTGGTCAATGTTTATCCCTCAACCAACATTAGTAAAACAGTTTACCTGGCTATTATCACGTTGTTTGTGGGAGTTTACTGTGCAAATCAGCTCGACTTATCAATAACAAAGTTGTATAGTAAGTTAATTTTTTAAAAGTTAGAACACCAACTTCAATTCATAGACACTTCATAAAACATAGTGAAATGTTCAGTGGCCATGAAATGTACCATATAAATGTAAGTCATTCCTTTTGTTTTGTCTGTTTAGCACCCTCCAAATCTCACAAATGCATTGTGAAAAGATAGTCTCACTTCCTCCAGCCATACAAACATAAGGATCAGACATAGGAATAGGACGTTCAGCCCCTTGAGCCTGCTCTGTCATTCAATAAGATCATAGCTGAACTGATTCCTTCAAAAACCTGTTTATCACCCCATCCCCCACCCACCAATAAACTGTTTTCCCTTCCATATCATGTATCTATCTATGCCTTACAAATATTTAAAGACTATTTCCACAACCTTTTAGAAGAAGAGTTATGAAGACTCAGAACTCTGAGTAAAAAAACAAAATTCCCTGTCCCAATTGGGTGACCATTATGTTTAAACAGTTACCCCTAGTTCCAGATTCTTCCACAGAAGAAAACATCCTTTCCATATCTACCTCTCGGGATCTTATTTGTATCAATGAAGTCACATCCTAGTCTTTGCAATTCTAGTGGATATAAGCCTAGCCTACCCATCTTTCCTCAAGACAGCCTGTCCTTTCTGGGTATCTATCTAGTAAACTTTCTTTACAGATTCTTCCTTTAAATAAGGAGACCAATATGATATGCAAAGTTAAAAATCACACAACACCAGGTTATAGTCCAACAGGTTTACTTGGAAGCACACTAGCTTTCGGAGTGACGCTCCTTCATCAGGTAATCACCTGATGAAGGAGCGTTGCTCCGAAAGCTAGTGTGCTTCCAATTAAACCTGTTGGACTATAACCTGGTGTTGTGATTTTTAACTTTGCACACCCAGTCCAACACCGGCATCTCTGAAATATGATATGCAGTATTCCAGATGTGGTCTCACCAGTGCAGTGTATAACTGAAGCAAAGCCTCTGTATTTTTGTACTAAATTTTTCTCATAACAAATAAAAAGACATTCTTTTAGCTTTCCTAATTATTTGCTGTATGTGCATCCTATTTTTTGTGTTTCACGCACTTGTATGGCCAGATCTTTCTGCATCTCCGAGCTCTATAATCTCTCGCCATTGAGATTATATGTTCTTTCTTTAATTTTTCCTGATGAAAATGTCACATTTTCCCACATTATACCCCATTTGCCAGCTGTTTCTCCTACTCACAACTCATTGTTACATGTTCGTAACCTCCTTATGACATCCTCATAACTTGCAAGATTGGGATGAATGTGCAGTAAGTTTGCACCACTTGTGAAGCAGACTGGGGAATCTGTATGAGAAGGGCAGCAACTGTGAGAGATAAAAACTGGGCCAGAGAGTCTATCAAACCTTTTTGACCCTATCAGAGCGATATCACAGGAAAACAGGTAGCTGATTTGTGGGTATTTCTTCCAAGTCTCTCTTGATTTGCCAAACAGTTTAACTCGGGAGACGTTATTACGCTGAAAAGTACAGTTGGGAAATTCACTTTTAAACACCCAAATTAACTAACTGGAATAGGGATGGCTGAGCAGGTAATGTGTTGCAGCTGTAATATGTGGGAACTATGAACATTTGTGCAAAATCCATGGTGACCATGTCTGCAGCAGATGTTGGCTGCTTGAGGTACTTTGGCTCAGAGTTAATGTACTGGAGTCTGAGCTGTGGATGCTGACCCATCACAGAGCGGTGGTGTTGCTTGGACACTGTTTAAAGAGACAATCATGTTCATTAGAAGATTATTATTAAATCAATTTGAGTCTGTGGTCAGGGATGGATGTGACCGTCAAGCTATTGGGATCTTTGGAGAAGCCTTAGCCAGTGTCTTTGTCAAGATTCTTGCTCAAGTGGAGTTAGAAAAGAGAAATGTGGTAGAAATAAGGGATGACATAGTTAGGGGAACAAATACTGTTCTGTGTAGCAAAGCCTGGTTCCAAGGTTCGGAACATTCTCTGGCTGAAGAGGAACTTGAAGTGGGAGAAAAGGATCCAGTTTTCACAGTCCATTTTAGATACTAACAACATTGGTAGGACTAGGAAAGTGGTTCTACAGTGCAATTACAAGCAGCTGAAGGCTAAATCGAAAAGTCACTAAAATAACAATCTCAGGATTCCAAACTGAGCCACATGCAAAATGATGTAGAGTAAATAAGATTAGAGAGGAAAATGTGTGGCTAAAAGATTGGTGTAGGAGAAATTGGTTCTGAATCATGGGACACTAGCATTAGTACTGGGGAAAGCGAGAACTTTTCCGTTGGGGTGAACTTCATTTGAATCATGTTGGAACCTGTGTCCTGGCAAATCGTATAACTGCATAGGGCTTTATAATAATTCTTGGCAGTCGGAACTTGATTGAGTTTTTTAAAGAAGTAACAAAGAGGATTAATGAGGGCAGAGCAGTGGACATGATCTATATGGACTTAAGTAAGGCATTCAACAACGTTCCCCATGGGAGACTGGTTGGCAAGGTTAGATCTCATGGAATGCGGGGAGAACTGGCCATTTGGTACAGAACTGACTCAAAGATAGAAGACAGAGGGTAGTGATGGAGGGTTGCGACAAAGATTGGTGCACGGGTCCACTATTTTTCATCATTTATATAAATATTTGGATGTGAACATAGGAGGTGTAGTTAGTCGGTTTGCAGATGACACCAAAATTGGAGGTGTAGTGGACAGTGAAGAAGGTTACCTCTGAGTATAATGGGATCTAGATCAGATGGGCTAATGGGCTGAGGAGTGGCAGATGGAGTTTAATTTGGATAAATGTGAGGTGCTGCATTTTGGAAAAGCAAATCAGAGTAGGACTTAATGGTAAGGTTCTAGGGGGTGTTGCTGAACAAAGACTTTGGAGTGCAGGTTCATAGTTCCTTGAAAGTAAAGTTGCAGGTGGATAGGATAGTGAAGAAGGTGTTTGGTATGCTTTTCTTTATTGGTCAGAGCGTTGATTATAGGGGTTGGGAAGTCATGTTGCAGCTGTACAGGACATTGGTTAGGCCACTTTTGGAATATTGCATGCATTTCTGGTCTCCTTCCTATTGGAAGGATGTGGTGAAACTTAAAAGGGTTCAGAAAAGATTTACAAGGATGTTGCCAGGGTTAGAGGATTTGACCTAATAGGGAGAGGCTGAATAAGCCAGGGCTGTTTTTCCTGGGGCATTGGAGGCTGAGGGATGACCTTATAAGAGGCTTATAAAATCATGTGGGGCATGGATAGGATAAGTAGACAAGGTCTTTTTCCCTGGGGTGGGTGGAGTCCAGAACTAGAGGGCATGGGTTTAGGGTGAGAGGGTAAGATATAAAAGGGACCTAAGGGGCAACGTTTTCACGCAGAGAGTGGTGTGTATATAGAATGAGTTGCCAGAGGAAGTGGTGCAGGCTGGTACAATTACAGCATTTAAAAGGCAGCTGGATGGGTATATGAATAGGAAGGATTTAGAGGGATATGGGCCAAATGCTGACAAATGGGACTAGATTACCTGGTCAGCATGGACAAGTCGGACCGAAGGGTCTGTTTCCATGCTGTACATTTCTGACTCCAAGAGCAGTGTAGTGAAGAGGTGAACAATAATCAGGGAGGGGCAGAAAATATTAATGGCAGATCTGATAATGAATTTTATATTAATAAGGCATCTCCTGGTTAAGGATTCTCTGGAGCAGGGAAGGTAGCAATCACAACGGGGTAGAATTTCAAATTTAGTTTGAAGGACTTGGACCTCAAACCTCTGTGCTCAAATTAAATAGGCGTTGTCTAAAATGAGCGGGGCTGGGGTGGAGGGGGAGGAGTGAAGAAGACTGGGAAAGTTAATGGATAAGCAATGACAGACATTAAAGCGGATATTTCAACACAAGGAGAATTTATTTCATTCAAAAGAAGGACTTAATGAGAAAGATAAAACATCCACAATTAATAAAAGCAGTTAAGGAGAACATCCAATCAAAACCTAAGGCAAGCAGTTTCAGTGATTGGGCAACAATTTGGAATTAAATGCAGTGAAGTATGACGTCATGCATTTTGGTAGGAAAAATCAAAAGGCAGAGAATTATTTAAATAGAGAGACTCCTTTTTTAAAAAAAAAAGGCAGCACAGGAATTTGGGTGTTCTTCTGGATGAAACACAATGTTAGCATATAGATACAGCAAGTAATTAAGGAGGCAAAAGAAATTATGGCTTTTATTGGAGATTAAAAATAATGAAATCTTGTTGCAACTCTATGGGATATTGGTGAAGCTGCACCTGGAGTGGTATGTGCAGTTTTGGTCCCTGTTTTTAAGGAAGGATATACTAGCATTGGACACCATTCAAAAGAAATTCGCTAGGCTAATACCTGGGATGAGGGGGTTGACTTACCATGAATGGCTAAATAGGTTAGACCTTGCATCATTAGAGTTTAAAAAAAGGAGGATGATCTGACTGAAACATACAAGATTTTGAGGGGGCTTGCCAGGGTAGATGTTGAGAAAATGTTTCCACTGGTGTGGAAATTTCAAACTACAGGACATCATACAGATTAAGAGGGTAATCATTTAAAACTGAGTTTGCTGCACCCAGGCAGGAAAGGCCTTTCAGCCTGTCTGGAATACAGATTTTCAGCTCTGCCACCTCCAGGCAGTTTATCGGCCCTTGCTGTGTAATGACAGATTTACATCTAACAGCAGACGTTTTGTTCCAGGTTTTGCAAACATGGCTAAGGAAGGTGTTTCATGCTGTTACTATAGATTGGCTACATGAGTGACATTTTCCACTAACTGGCTATTGTCACCAATCCAAAGTAAAACTGCTGTTTTCCTCCTATCCAACAATTGAACAATGTCAAATTTCAATTTCAATGCCAGTGTATTGCTGGGTACATTGGTTGTACATCCCAGTGATTAGCTGATGAATGAACAAAAAGCTTGTTCTTTTGGTTATTCATAATTTGTAATGGGCAGAGTATGCATGATACTCAGCCAGCCTGAGTTTGCAAAACTCATACAATATAATGCATCCACCCTGCTGGATGTGATCCTGCAATTGGGTAACAAATGCTGAACAATCCCGAGTGAGTTTATGGCTATACTATCGACCAATTTAAGCTATTCACTCAAGCTCATCATAGGACTCATTTATATTTGCTAGAAATGACATGCATTCTTACAGAGGGACAAGTTCTTTGCAAACATAAGGAATATGCCTTCTATCATTATAGAATTTCCCATAAACTTGGGGTTCTTCAGTTCTCCACAATAAGCCAATCAGAGTCCATTCACCAAGCAATCAGCAACCTTTTCTCATATGTATAAATTGTTGTGATCACTTGAAATTTGGCATTCTTGCATTTGTCTTGATGAGTGCAAGTCAAAAAGCTTTGGTCTCTCTTTCCAGCAAATATTTAAGTTTTTCTTTAACCTTCTCACCTCTGGTCCCAAACCCAGCCAATGCTAAAATTCAAGCCCATGGTCTCTGAAAGGTTTAAACGTATCCAGGTTTGACAGTCTTAGGCTGTGCACTATGGTAGAGGGGACAGATTCAGTTTCCAGAGTGGAAATGGTCACATCTGACAATTGTCTCTCTGGTTCACTCGTCCTCTAAAAGCTGCAACTACAACGAGTGGCTACATTGCTTCCACATATGCAACTCCCAGGAGGTATGACTGTTATGGTGCCAAGGCACATAAATAGAGTTGAGTACATATCAGCTAAGTTCTAACTGAATTATTGAAGGAAAATCAAGGGATTGAACAGGCTAACCTGTTGCAAAGCCTGTCTGTTTCTGATTCTGTGAGTGGAATCCTCTATGTTAGGCAGGTTACTTACATACTGCCTGCAAAAGCAAAGAGGGACAGTGCCTATCAGGCACCCATGAGGATAGGCGGAGGCCCCCAGGAAATGAAGTCCCAACCCACCTAGCATTGGCAGCTATTCATTTCCAGTAGTTCTAGCATTTGGCACCACTATGGAGGAGATTGTGGCTGTGGTCAGTACAGCAACACCCCATTACTTGTAAAGTAATGGAGCGACTTGCTGGGGCAAGGAAAGGGTGTCCCACAGGGTGGGAGACAGTGAGGTCTACAGATGCTGGAGATCAGAGTCGAGAGTATGCTGTGCTTTTCCAGCAACATCCGAGGAAAATCAACGTTTCGGGCCAGAGCCCTTCATCAGGAATGAGGGCTCACAGGGTGGGCATTACGGAGAGAAAGGAGCTATGGCAGTTAGAAGCAAGGGCAAGAGATGACAGCTATTCTCCTGTCCATGTCAATGCCCACAATTATGCAGAAATAAGTGCACCCCTATTATCTCTCAGCCCACATGGAATAACCTATCAGATGAGCCATATATACTTGTCCCACCTACACCCCCAGCAGGAATAAGACCTTAAGTGGTCTTGAGGTGGTTGCTAATCAGCCATTTAGGAGGTGGAACAGGAAAGTCATCCATGGGCCATCCCACTTGGGGGAAGGTGGGAAAAGTTCAGGTATGTTTCCAGATGACAATATCTTTAATTTTCTGCACTTCCTCTGCCTCCTCTGGGCTCAGAAGATTCCATCAATTGATTTACATTCCCAACACATGAAATGCTGATGAAATATTTACTATCTTCAAGAGATCTTATCAATGTGAAAAGGAGGTGGAGGATGACGGAAGTCTGATGTTTGTTAATTTATCTCATTCTCAATTAGGTTTGATGATACACCATCAAAGCTCTGCACATTGGAATACAATAAGGTTTGAACCTATCTTATTGAAAATTGATAAAAACAAATTAAGGACACGCCAACCTGAGGTTGCCTTAATTTATATTGATTGCAATGTTACAATGTACAAAATTCATTAGAAGGATATTAATCATGGTACAAAAATAATTTGATTTAAGTGAATAGTCAACATACAAGAAATAGCAAGATAAAATATTAGATTTGGCCTTTCATCTTTGGTTTTCAATACACAAACAAGTCAGTCAATCCGATTTATCAATATTGGTGCTTTCTCTCATACAAGCCTCCTTCCATATAATTTCTGAGACTAGCAATTTGTCTGTCATGTATTTATCTACTTTTCCTCTACTGTGCAATTAATCTCAACTACCCCTTTAAATTGAAATGGAGACCCATCACAAAAGTCAGTGGTGCAGAACCTGGTACATGAATCTCGTAAAGTTCGTGAGCAGGTATAGCAAGTCAAGAGAAAGGTAAAGAGATGTTTATTTCAAGGGGAATTGATTATAGAAAATAAGTTTTTAATGGAGTTGTACAGGTCTTTAGTTATATCACAACTACCATGTGCACTTTTGATTTCCTTATTTGAAATAAAGAATCACAGAAGAGCTATGGTATAGGAGATGTTTTGATCAATCATATGCACACCAGCTCTTCAATGATGCTATGGACCAGACCAGACTCCCCAAAGTATATCATGGAGGTAGCCTAGACTCTAACTTTTATAATTTTTTTTAAAAGGCAAGTGTAAGGCGCTGTGTTGCAAACATTATTTGATTAATCCACCACTAAGCTTTAATCAAAACACACTTTTTATTCTTACAACACTGTTAAAATATAACAAAAGAAGAATTGGCACAATTTTACTCCGTGGAAATACTTAACAAGATAATGTATTATTTAACCACTAATCATCAACTGTTCCAATATATGCAGCATCCTAAGAAAATATATATAACCAGGAGATTAGGAAAAAAGAAAAGCAATATGCAGCATCCTATTCAATTCAGCAACAGAGTTATTATTCTCACAGGGTTCTGAGGAAGGGTCACCAGACTCAAAACGTTAACTTTGATTTCTGGATGCAGGTTTGCTCGCTGAGCTGGAAGGTTCATTTTCAGACATTTCATCACCATACTAGGTAACATCTTCAGTGAACCTCTGGACGAAGCACTGCTGGTGTTTCCTGCTTGCTATTTATATGATTGCGTTTCCTCGGGTTGGTGATGTCACTTCCTATGGTGATGTCATTTCCTGTTCTCTTTCTCCGGGGTTGGTAAATGGGGTCCAAGTCAATGTTTTTGTTGATAGAGTTCCGATTGGAATGCCATGCTCGTGTGTATCTCTGTTTGGCTTGTCCCAACATGGATGTTTTGTTCCAGCCAAAGTAGTGTCCTTCCTTATCTGTATGTAAGGATACCACCCAAGAATTCCTGATGACCATCAAAGACACCAGATAGAAGCGGATGAAATAATGGTGTCCTTTGTAACAGCCCTGTTCTAATCAATCAGCATCAACCTAGCCAAGGAAACACTGACTACACTATTAGAAGACCCAAAGACACACACACATCAGTGGGTGGACCTATGCCTTACCACCCAATTCGCCTTCAACAACAAAACCTACAGACAAACCAACAGAACACCCATGGGATCTCCGATATCCGGATTCTTAGCAGAAACAGTAATGCAGAGACTTGAACAAACAGCTCTGCCAACCATCCAACCCAAACTCTGGATCCGCTATATGGATGACAGCTTTGTCATCACTAAACAAAACAAATTAGAGGAAATCTTCAAGACTATCAATAATATCCTTACTGGCATAAAATTCATTAAAGAGGACGAAAACAACAGCAAACTGCCATTCCGAGATGTCACAGTAAAGCGAACAGCCAATGGGGAACTTCAAACCAGTGCTTACAGGAAAACAATACATATGGACCAAATATTCAACAACAGAAGCAATCATCCCAACATCCACTAGCTAAGCTGCATCTGAACACTATTTCCATGAGCCACCACACGCTACAGCACAGAGGAACTATGCAGAGCAGAGGGAAATCACCTATACAGTATATTCAAAAAGAATTGGTATCCAATGAACACAGTCCACCGATTTCTCAGCAACAAACGCAAAGAAGCTGACAAAATGCATCCGGAAATCCTAGTTACTCTCCCCTACATCAAAGACATCTCAGAAATGACTGCCAGACTACTCCGACACCTTAGCCCACAAACCCACCAACACACTAAAACAGCAGCTAATGAACTTGAAAGACCCTATGCAGACAACAAGCAAAACTAATGTCATTTACAAAATACCGTGCTAGAACTGTAACAAACACTACATTAGACAAACAGGCAGAAAACTAACCACCAGGATACATGAATTTCAACTAGCCACAAAACGACATGACCCTCTCTCACTACTGTCCTTACATACAGATGAAGAAGGATACCACTTTGACTGGGAAAACACATCCACTCTAGGACAAGCCAATCAGAAACATTCACAAGAATTCCTAGAAGCATGGCATTCTAACTGGAAATCTATCAACAAATACATTGACTTGGACACATGACAGGAAATGACATCACCAACCCAAGGAAACCCAAACATAAGAGTAGAAAGCAGGAAACACCAGCAGTGCTTCGTCCGGAGGCTCACTGAAGATGTTACCTAGTATGGCGATGAAATGTCCAAAAATAACCTTCCAGCTCAGCGAGCGAACCTACATCCAGAACCTCAACCTGAGCTACAAATCTTCTCAACTTGCTGGCTTTGATTTCTCTTCACAGATGCTGCCAGACCTGCTGAGCTTTTCCATCAACTTCTCTTTTTGTTTATTGTTCTCCCGTGCTGTCTCTCTCCAGTCCGGTAGAAAGAAACAATGTGCCCATACAATGTTTTAAGAGGAAGCCCCTCTGTCTAAGACTTCATTCCAGCATCAGCAAATCAAATCTTGCAGCTCCAGCAGCCAGAAAATAACACCGACTAACTGAAATCAAAATCATTTTAGGTCTGTGTAAGCCTGACCCCACCCACTCATGATTCTCTTGTCTTATTAAAAAAAAAAGCCATGATGAACTCAAAGCCAAAATAAAAGCAAATTACTGCGGATGCTAGAATCTGAAACCAAAAGAGAAAATGCTGGAAAATTTCAGCAGGTCTGGCAGCATCTGTAAGGAGAGAAAAGAGCTGACCTTTCGAGTCTAACTGACCTTTTACCAAAGCTTTGACAAAGGGTCAGTTAGACTCGAAACATCAGTTCTTTTTTTCTCTCCTTAAATGCTGCCAGACCTGCTGAGATTTTCCAGCATTTTTTCTTTTGGTTATGAACTCAAAGCTGTTTACCAACTGCCTGTCTGAAGCAAATATTTTGGCACCACTGTGACACCCCTCTGCAAGAGAAACAGGATAGAAGAGATATTTTAAAGGCTCAGTATTGTCACAAATGAGCATCGCCACCTCATGCCAAACTCCTTTACTCCACATATCCAAACAATCATCCTCTTGAATGCCTCCAACACACTTCAAGGCAGTGAATTCCATGCCCTGACTACTCACTGTGTGAAAATGTTTTCCCTCACATCACCTTTGCTTCTTTTGCAGATCATTTTAAATCTATTCCCTCATTTTGTTCCCTTTACGGACAAGAGTAATCATATGAGTTTAATCATACCTACTCTGTCTTGGAGTTTTAGCTCCATTTTTCTCATCTGCTCTCAAAAGCACAATTCATTTGTCTATTAAAAATGTGTCCAACTCAGCCTTGAATACATTTCACTATCTTCTAGGAAAGACAATTGCGCAGTTTTAACGACCATCTGAGAGAAGATATCTCTCCTCCTGTTTGTCTTAAAAGGGAGTCCTCTTACTCTTAGGCTAGTTTTAGTTTCCACCCAAGGCTAGTTTTAGTTTCCACCCAAGAATAAACATTCTCCAGGTATCCAGTCCTCTCAAGATCTTATATACATAAGTTTACTTCTTCTGAACCCTAATGGGTATAGGCCAGACTTAATCAAGCTTTATTAATAAGATTAGACTTTCATCCCAGGAATAAGTTGTAAACCTTCTCTCTGAACTGTTTCTAAGGTAATTTTCTGTTTTCAAAGGATGGATGTGAATGTATTAGAGAGAATGTAGAAGTCCTTTTCAAAAATGGTTTCAAGGTTGGGAAACTTCAGTTACGATGGCAGATTGAAGAAACTGGGACTATTCTCCATGGAGAGGAGAAGGCTACGAGGAGATTCAATAGAGGTTTTCAAAATCAGGAGCAGGATAGGAGTTTTAAAAGTCAGGAGTTTTACTCCTCCCATAGCTGACTGCCAAGCACATGGTGGAAAGTGCAGGGGTATCACAAAAGTCTGCATACAATGACATACTTTAAATTGTTTTTAGGTAGTCATTTCAAATTGTTTGTTCTAAATAATGTGAATATTGTTGTGTGTTTGTCAAGCCACACTGCTGTAATATGAATTTTTAATACTTACAGTTTACAAATTTCTTGAAAGGATGCCGTGCCTTCCAAGATTAGGTTTGTAATGAATCGTATTTTTGAGGGAAGACAGGCAAGTGGAACTGAAATCACAACTGGAGCAGCTATGATCTTATTGAAGAACCAAATGGCCTATTCATGTCTGTGTTTTCATCTGCCCTTGCAGTAGTAATTCACAGAAGGATAGAAGCACTGAATAATTACAGAACAGCAGGAAGCCATTCAACCCATTATGTCTGTACTGACTCTACAAAGGCCAGTCACCTTATCCCATTCCTCCACCTTTTCTCCATAGCCCTGCAATTTTTTTTCATCAGAATAATATCTGATTCTCTTTTAGAAACCATGTTTGAATCTGCCACTATACTATTTTCACATTCTCATGACCCTCTTGATAGACATTTCTGCAGAACTCCTCAGTGAATTTGTTTGTAACTATGGTCCCCAATCAGTTTTCTATTTTCTGTGCAATGCTTCCTACAAGTTATAACCTCTCAGTTCTGATATAATTCTAGTAGATACCGTTTGCACCTTTTGCTTATATCTATTTTATAATATGGAGATCAGAACTATTTGTGGTTACAGCAAATGTGGTCCAAGTAGATTTGGAGACAAGCTGGTGTCACTGCTTCCCAAAGCTGTCCCTCTACAAATGAACCCATGTTTTTTATTTCCATTTTTAAAATGATATTATGAACATGCAAGGAGTTTCTGTGATGCGTTAGGTGGCATTCCTCCTCTGGGTCAGAGGCTCTAAGTTCAAGTCCCACCTCAGGACTTAATAGCTATGGAAGACTTTTCTTTTGGCTATGGAAGACTTTTTAATTCATTCACAGGAAGTCGGCATAATTGTCTAACCCAGCATTTATTGCCCATCTTTAATTGCCCAGAGAGAAGTTAAGAGTTATCCACATTGCTGAGGGTCTGGAGTCTTACACAGGACAGAAGAGGTAAGGCAACTGATTTACTTCTCTGAAGGACATTAGATTGATGATTATCAGGAAAAAAATCTATGGTTTCATGCTGATCATTAGACTTTTTTTTTAATGCCAAATTTTTTTTTAACCGAATTCAAATTCCACCATGCCACATGGCAGGATTTGAACCCAAGTCTCCAAAATATTTACCGAAGTCTCGTGATTAATAATCTAGGCCATCAGCCCCCACCACTCCCCCAAAAGAAAAGGAGTGTCATACCGTCATCAAAAAGGTTGAATGTCGATCTATAAATCTTTCCATTAGGCTTATGCAAGGCAGTAAAAGCATTAGGGATTTATGCTCAGCTAGAACTATGCAGTAATGCAGTGCAACATGCATCCCAAGTTTAAAAACACTCCAGGTACGGTTCTTGTCATGAGCAAGCATTATCCGCCTTCAGACAGTACGTAAATTCATGTTTCATTAGACAGCAACAGTTGATTGGTCAAGACTCGATTACTGCAGTATTGTATCAGTATTGAGCCATGCAGCAGGGCACAACATCCAGATGGTCTACAGATCTCGCCAGTTTCTGGTGTGCTACTACAGATTAATTTCAATTAAAGGATAGCTACTCTCTCGAATTATTTCAGAAGAGGGTTTTTCAACTGATGAAGTCCATGGTGGCTCTCTGTTGAACAATCCCATTTCCAGTTCATCCCTTCCTCCCTCTGTATCCCCGTAGTCCTGCAAGTTAATTTCCTAACATTCAATGGTTTTTAAAGGAAATTGGAAGGCAATCTCCATTCCCACCAGCCTTGTCAGCTGGGTTTCAGGATATTATCACTCACTAAGTTTTTTAAAAAAAAAGTCCTTATCCAAATTCCACCTGCATCTCTTCCTCAGAACCATAAATTGAAGTCTGGCAACGAGTGTAGTTTTTCTTCTTCTGTACTATCTCAACTTGGCATCATTTTATAAACTTTACTAAATTTCCCTTGCTGAAGAAGAGGAACCCCAGCTCCTCTAACCTGATTTTGTAGTTAAAATCCTTCATCACTTAAACCATTCCATTTTTGTTTTTTCAGGAGATGTGGGTGTTGCTGGCTAGGCCAGCATTTATTGCTTATGCCTAATTGTTCAGAGGGCAATTAAGAGTCCACTGCATTAACGTGACTCTGGAGTCACATGTAGGCCAGATAGGGTAAGGGTGGCAGATTTCCTTCTCTAAAGGACATCAGTGACCCAGATGAGTTTTTACAACAATCAACAGTGGATATATGGACACCATTTGGTTATCTATTTATTCCAACTTTATTATTGAATTTTGAATTCAATAAAATCATGAGATTTGAACTGTTGCCTCAGAATACTAGCCTGGTATTCTGGTATTAATAGTCTAGTGGCATTACCACTACATCACTGTCTCCCCTTAAATCAGGCAAGTCTCTTCTGCAACCTCTCAAAAAAACTCTCATCCTTCAGAGGAGAAGTGTAAGACCGGGGGAGACAGTGCCTCACAGTGCCAGAGACCCGAGTTCAATTCCCGCCTCAGGCAACTGTCCGTGTGGAGTTTGCACATTCTCCCTCGTGTCTGCGTGGATTTCCTCCAGGTGCTCCGGTTTCCTCCCACCGTCCAAAAATGAGCAGGTTAGGCGAATTGGCCAAGCTAAATTGTCCATGGTGTTAGGTGAAGGGATAAATGTAGGGGAATGGGTCTGGGTGGGTTGCTCTTCGGAGGGTCGGTGTGGACTTGTTGGGCCAAAGGGCCTGTTTCCACACTGTAAGTAATCTAATCTAATCTATTATCAGCACACTCTTGCACTCACCTTAAATTGACATGTAGTGTCAGGAAGCACATGACTACACAGTCTTGATTACAGGTATTGAATTTTGCCCATGGATACTCGGAAAGTGGAAGAAATGCATTTTCAGAAAGAGAATGTACTCATGCAAAACAAATCAAACATTGAGGGTGATTTTGCTTCCTTGTCATGATATAATGTGACAATGGAGGATTCATTAAGACATAAAAGGAGGTTGTGCAGCAGGTTAGCACATCATCAAAGGTGGGATACTTGATTCCTCTCTCTGTTGGCTCTAAGTATCCTCCATGCTTGAGCAGTCGCAACACATACTCTCAGAGAAAAATAAAATGCTATCAGAATAAATTAGAACATAAAGCACAGAGAAAGGCTTTTTGACCCATTTGTGCCGATACCATTTGAAAGAGCTATCCATTTAGCTATTCAGACAACTCTGTTCATTCACTGTTGTCCTAGAAATTTCTTTTTAAATTTTTTTTTAAAGTTGTTATGGATTCTGCTTCTACCATCTCTCCAGCTAACACCTTTGAACAACAAACTGGATGGCTGGTGGAGAAAGTGAAAATGAATCACAGTGGCCAAAAATGTGATCTTCTATTGCTAGTAACTGAAGTAAAGCCACAGTGATGGTGAGTGAAACGAGTTTTTATCTTTAACCAATTGATGTTACATCTAATCATTAAAATTTGGTGTCAATAGTAGCAACATATTTCCTTACGCAGCACTGACCAACTCAAACAAAAACAAGCTAATTCTTACCTTGTCAGCCATTATCATCGAGGAACCACCATGTATTCCAAGAATTGGGATCATAGTCTGAGCTGAAATAAAATCCAAAATTTCTGCGATGGACTCATGATCCGTGTCATCACCAAAAACCACACCGTGCATTTTCATCCCAGACATGAGATCGCACACACGTGTAATGATACTCTTGGGGTCAGTCTCATTTACGGTCACCTGCACCACATTGGGATCAATGGGCAAATGTTGGAAATCATCTTTGTTCAAAACATCTTTGATGTCCATCTCACAGGATGTGCCCCCAAGGATCACGGCAATGTTCAAGGTAGGGGTACTTTTCAAGATTCCTTTTGCCCAATCCACATGAGACGCGAGTATTAATAAAATCTTCAGGAGTTGTAAGCCCATGTGCCTCATCTTCATTGAGTTTAATCCCTGCAATAGATAATAAACCTTAAAGAAAAGTGCATGTCAGATTCTAATCATACAACAATACAGTTCTGATGAATATTGATTATTACTCCTGCAACACCCAGTTGTAAGTCTGATGAAAAATCTGCACCTCCACCAATTGCTGGTAACTTGCTGATAAGTACTCCACATCAGGCCTTGTCCGACAATGTTGGCTTTGTGAATTTATATATTTACAGATGGAGAAAAAACATGTTTGATTGAACCACGCAATCAAAGTAATTACAGGTATTTAGAGTTTATTGTGAGAAAAAGTTGTTTTTCTTTGGAAGTCAATAAGCATTACATATTTGAGAAAGTTTTGTATCTTTACTCAATTGTCTCTTGATGTTTAGATAGGTAGGACAGCATCATTGCTGACCCACCTAGCTAGATATGTTTCCAAGAGTAAATCTAAGTAAGCACCAGTTCAGTTTTGTTTGAAGCCCATGCCCAGGGACTGAACGTCTAATCAAGACTGATACTGAGATATTAAATTGAGGCCTCCACCTCCCCTGTCAAGAGAATTGAAGTAATCCCATGACACTGTTCAAAAAAAGCAAAGGAATCTAATGTTTTCTGGTCTGATCTCCACCAAGAGTACCAAAAACAAATTGTCTGATCACGAAGCTTGCTGTGGATTGTGAATCACAGAATCCCGACAGTGTGGAAATACGCCATTGTCTCAAGACATCCACACCAACCCTCTGAAGAGTATCCCACCCAGACCCACTCCCCTACCCTATTACTCTACATTTCCCCTATTGCACCTAACCTACACATCCCTAAACACTATGGACAATTTAGCCTGGCCAGTTCACCTAACCTGCACATAGAACATTACAGCACATTACAGGCCCTTCAGCCCTCGATGTGTGAAATGACCTGTGAAATTAATCTAAACACCGTTCCATTATTATCCATTTTGTATGTCCAGTGCCCATTTAAATGCCCTTAACATCAACGAGTTTACTACTGTTGCAGGCAGGTCATTCTGAGTAAAGCTACTACCCCTGATATCTGTCCTAAATCTATCACCCCTCAATTTAAAGCTATGTCCTCTCACGTTGGCCTTCACCATCTGAGGAAAAAGGGTCTCACTGTCCACCCTATCTAATCCTCTGATTATCTTATACGCCTCAATTAAGTCACCTCTCAACCTCCTTCTCTCCAATGAAAACAGCCTCAGTTCCCTCAGCCTTTCCTTGTAAGACCTTCCTTCCATACCATGAAACATTCTAGTAAATCTCCTCTGAACCCTTTCCAAAGCTTCCACATCCTTCCTATAATGCGGTGACCAGAACTGTACGCAATACTCCAGGTGTAGCCTGACCAGTGTCTTGTACAGCTGAAGCATGACCTTGTGGCTCCAAAACTCAATCCTCCTACCAATAAGTGGCAACACACCATATGACTTCTTAACAACCCTACCAACCTGGGTGGCAACTTTCAGGGATTTAAGTACTTGGACACCGAGATATCTCTGTTCATCTACACTGCCAAGAACTTTACCATTAGCCCAGTACTCTGCATTCCTGTTATTTCTTCTGAAGTGAGCTACCTCACACGTTAATGCATTAAAGTCCATTTGCCATTTCTCAGCCCAGCTCTGCATCTTACCTATGTCCCTCTGTGACCCACAACATCCTTCGGCACTATCCACAACTCTGCCTACTTTAGTATCATCCACAAATTTAATAACCCAACCTTCTATGCCAACATCCAGATCATTTATAAAATTGACAAACAGCAGTGGCCTCAAAACAGATCCTTGCAGCACACCATTGGTAACTGAGCTCTAGGATGAATATTTCCCATCAACTACCACCCTATGTCTACTTTCAGCTAGCCCCAATTTCTGATCCAAACTGCTAAATCACCTTCAATCCTGAAACTCTGTGTATTTTGTACAATAGCCTACCATGTGGAACCTTCTCAAATGCCTTACTGAAGTCCATATACACCACATCAACGGCTTTGCCTTCTTGAAGAACTCAATAAGGTCAGTTACACACGACCTATCCTTTGCAAAACTGTGCTGACTATCCTTAATCAAACTATTCCTTTCCAGATTATTATAAATCCATTTATAATAACTCTTTCCAACACCTTACCCATAACCGAAGTAAGGCTCACTGGCCTATAATTACCAGGGTTGTCCCGACTCCCTTTTAAACAAGGGAACAACACTTGCTATCCTCCAGTCTTCTGGCACTACTCCTGTTGACAATGATAACATAAAGATCAAAGCTCTGCAATCCCCTCTCTGGCTTTCCAGAGAATCCGAGGATAAATACCACCTGACCCAGGATCCTATCTATTTTTAGATCTTCCAAAATTGCTAAAACCTCCTCTTTGTCAACCACAATCCTATCTAATTTAGTATCCTGTATCTTCATATTCTCACTAACATTGCCCTTCTCCAATGTGAATACTGACTAAAAGTATTCATTAAGCGCTTTCCCTATGTCCTCAGATTCCACACACAGCTTCCCACTATTGCATTTGATTGACCCTAATCTTACTCTAGGCGAAAGTGAGGACTGCAGATGCTGGAAACCAGAGTTTAGATCAGATTGATGCTGGAAAAGCAGAGCAGGTCAGGCAGCATCCGAGGAGCAGGAAAATCAATGTTTTGGGCAAGAGTCCTTCATCAGCTATACTCTAGTCATTCGTTTTTTTCCTAATGTATCGATAGAAGGCCTTAGGGTTTTCCTTGATCCTATCCGCCAACAATTTCTCATGTCCCCTCCTGGCTCTTCTTAGCCCTCTCTTTAGATCTTTTCTGGCTAACTTATAACTCTCAAGCCCCCTAACTGAGCCTTCACGCCTCATCCTCACATAAGCCTTCTTTCTCTTGACAAGAGCTTCAACTTCTTTAGTAAACTTATGGCTCCCTCTCTCGACAACTATCAACTGCCTGACAGGTACATACTTATCAAGGACCTGCAGTAGCTGTTCCTTGAATAAGCTCCACATTTCAATTGTGTCCATCCCCTGCAGTTTCCTTCCCCATCCTGTGCATCCTAACTCTTGTGTAATTGCATCATAATTGGCTTTCCCCCAATTATACCTCTTTCCCTGCGGTATATACCAATTCCTGCACATTGCTATTGTAAACATAACCGAATTATGGTCACTTTTCACTAAAGTGCTCACCTACCTCCAAACCTAACACCTGGGCCGGGTTTACTCCCTAGTATCAAATCCAATATGGCATCGCCCCTTGTTGGCCTGTCCCCATACTGTCAGAAAACCCTCCTGCACACATTGAACAAAAACTGACCCATCTAAACTACTTAAACTATAATGATCCCAGTCAATATTAGAGAAGTTAACGTCCCCCATAACAACTACCCTGTTACTCTCGCACCTATTGAGAATCATCTTTGACATCCTTTCCTCTACATCCCTGGAACAATTTGGAGGCCTATAGAAAGCTCCCAACAGGGTGACCTCCTTTCCTGTTTCTAACCTCAGCTCAAACTACCTCAGTAGATGAGTCCTCAAATGTTATCTTAGCTGTTGTAATACCACGCTTGATTAACAATGCTACACTCCCCTCTTTTATCATCTTCTCTGTTCATACTGAAACATCTAAATCCCAGAATCTGCAATAACCATTCCTGTCCCTCCTCTAGCCATATCTCTGAAATGGCCACAACATCAAAATCCCAAGTACTAACCCATGCTGCAAGTTCACCTACCTTATTCCGGATGCTCCTGGCACCGAAATACACATTTCAAACCAACATCCTGATTGCCAGTGCCCTCTTGCGACCTTGTAAACCCCTATCCCTGACCTCACTACCCTCAATCTCCTGTACACTGGGACTACTATTCAGGTTCCCATTCCCCTGCTGCATTAATTGAAGCCCCCCTGAAGAGCATTAGCAAATTTTTGCCCCAGGATATTGGTACCCCTCTGGTTCAGGTGAAGATCATCCTGTCTGTAGAGGTCCCACCTTCCTCAGAAAGAGCTCCAATTATCCAAGAATCCAAAACCCTCCCCCCTGCACCATCCCTGAAGCCATGTGTTCAGCTCCACACTCTCTCCCTGTTCCTCGCTTCACTAGTAGATGGCACATGCAACAAACCAAAAATAACAACTCTTTGTTCTAGCTCTAAGCTTCCATCCTAGATCCCTGAATTTCTGCCTTAGATCCCTGCCTTTCTTCCTAACTATGTCATTGGTGCCTATGTGGACCACGACTTGGTGCTGCTCTCCCTCCCCCTCAAGGATCCCAAAAACACGATCAGAGACATCACGAACCCTGGCACCTGGGAGGAAACACATCACTTGTGAGTCTCTCTCGTTCCCACAAAACCTCCTATCTGTCCCCCTAACTATCGAGTCCCCAGTGACTAAAGCTCTGCTCCTCTTACCCCTTCCCCTCTGAGCAACAGGGATAGACTCTGCACAAGAGACCTGCACCCCATTGTTTATCCCTGGGAAGCCATCCCCCTGAACAGTATCCAAAATGGTATAATTGTTGTTGAGGGGAACCACCACAGGAGATCCCCGCGTTGCCTGCCAGTTCCCTTCCCTATCCCTGACAGTAACCCATCTACCTCCTCCACATGGCTGTGGAGTAACTACCTACCTGTAGCTCCCCTCAATAACCCCCTCCACCTCCCAAATGATCTGAAGTTCATCTAACTCCAACTCCAGTTCCCTAACATGGTTCTCGAGGAGCTGGAGTTGGGTGCACTTCCTATAAATGAAGTCAGCAGGGACACTACAGTTGACCCTTAACCTCCCACATACTGCAGGAGGAACATTCAACTATCCTAACTCTATTCTCATCTTTGGACTGTGGGAGGAAACTGGAGTACCTGGAGGAAACCTACGCAGACACGGGGAATGTGCAAACTCTACACACACTTGCCTGAGGTTGGAATCGAATCCAGGTCCCTGGTGCTGTGCAAACCACTGAGTCAACATGCTGCCCCTAAAGTAAATCAAAGAATCCCTACAGTGTGGAAACAGGCCATTTGGCCCAACAAGTCCATACCAACGTTCCAAAGAGTATCCCACCCAGGCCCATTCCCTTTTTCCCCTGAACGGTGCACCCAACCAACACATCCCTGAACACTATGGGCAATTTAGCCTGGCCAATTCACCTAACCTGCACAGCTTTGGACTGTGGGGAAAAAACTGGAGCACCCGGAGGGGAACCCACACAGACACAGGGAGAGTGTGCAAACTGCACACAGACAGTTGCCTGAGGCTGGAATCAAACCTGGGTCCCTGGTGCTGTGAGGCAGCAGTGCTAACCACTGAGCCACCATGCCAACCATGAACTGGTTTGAGTCATGAACTATCAAACAAGTAACTAGCGCATAGATGGGTCAGAAAACATTTAACAGTAGACTAAATGCTTTCAATCAGCACACTAAACTGTTATTTTGGATGTAACATATTCAGTTACTGCCTGGTACTTTCCAGTTGTGCCAGTTAACTGGTCAAATCTATCTTTATGAAATTGCAAACCAATTACATTGGACATAAAAGTACAAAACCAGGCCATTCGGCCAACTGATTCATGCCAGTTTTTATGCTGCTCTCAAGCCTCCTTGATCTTCTTCATTTAACTCTATCACTGTAACCCTTTACTCTTTCCTTCTTCAACCATTCATCTAGATTCCTCTTAAGTGTGTCTATTCACATTAACTACTCCCAGTGCCAGCAAGATCCACATTCTCATCCTCAAGTTGAAAACGTTTCTCTTAATCCCCAATCTGATTTTTTGCATTCTTGCTAGAGCATTCTTGTGGCATGCTGAATGGTGAGTTGAGTGGCTGTCTGTGTCGTCTTGGGTCTGCATTATCCAACTGTGGAGATCATAGATCATGTGTGCAAAAAAAGCCCAATCTCCCGCGAGCCAAATGGTCATCTTCTCAGGAATTTCAAACAATGCTGGCATGAGAGCAAGAACAATGAGAAGGAATCATAGTACAAATCAAAGTACACATAGGGGCTCACTGATCTGGGTCGAGTACAGAGGTGGTGCACGATGGGAGAGGCCATTAATATGGGATACAGATAAGAAATATATTGGGTTTTTGATTGGGTTGTACGGATGGGGGAGTCACTGACTGGGGGAACACTGAGGGTGGTTGATACCAATTGGCTTAATTTCTGGTGGGACACTGATGAATAGACATTGATCAGGATCTCCAATGGCGGGTCACTGATGGCGGAGGGACAATGATGCAACTCATTGTGCAGTATACTGATGGAGGTACACTGGGAGGTAAACAGCTGATAGGAATAGAAGACTGACTATGGATGCTTTGATTTGGGAAACACCAATAATGGGAGGCAAATATGGAGTGACTAGTAGGGAGCACAGATTAGGGAGTCTTGGATCAGGCCATAACATCAAGAAGTAGACCTATTGAGTCTGCTCTGCCATTTGATCATGGCTGATATGTTTCTCAACCTCATTCTCCTACCTTCTCCCTGTAACCCTTGATTCACTTACTAATAAGATCATAAATTATGAGGTTACTTTGATTGGAATGAAACTGATGGAAGTGCACATATGGCGGGTCAAAGAGTGGAAGGTGGGTACACTGATGGTTGGTACCTGATAGGGCTACATGGACAGAGATTAAATCTATGTATGGGAACACAAGGAGTAGGGAGATAAAAAGGCGGTGTATCCCACTTGGCGTCTCATGCCTACTTAAGTGTTCCTGCCTCCAAACTTGCCTCAGAGAGAGCATTAAGTTCAATGCATATAAAACTGAGACAATTCATAGAACACACTGTAACACTGGATATCATGCAAAAGCCTCACTAAACCTGTCAAGTTGGAAGCTGCAAAATGTCAATCCATAGACTCACTTTGTTCAGGCTGAAATAACTAATCAAGTGTAATTATAATTAATCAGTTGCAAAAGGCAAATGTTATCCATCAAAGTAAAGATATGTAAAAGGTGTGCATCTGTTAAAGTCAACCCAATAAGCTATACATCAGTAATCATTTTCAGTTCCAAGAGATCTGTGTTTGTGAAAGTAGAATAATGTATGCTTTCATTATAGAATTCCTTCTTTCTGACATCTTCAGAATGAGAAACAGCAATGATGGATGGGTGCCACAGTTTAATTTTTAACAATGTTTAATGTAGTGTCATTTGGCTCAATGGTGCCACCCATGCCTCTAAGCCAGAAATTAATAGCACCATAACAGGCCATTTGGCCCAACTGATCCATGTCAGTGTTTAAGCATCATAAAAGGACCTCCTCCCACTATGCTTCATTTAACTCTATCAACATGACCTTTAATCCCTTTGCCCCTCATGTACTTACTTAGCTCAGCTTAAATATACCTGCGTAATTTGATTTAACTCTTTGCTGTAGTCATGTCCAGCTATTCTGTAGGTAAGGATGTTTTCCCCCAAATTCCCAGTTCAGTTTATTAGTGATTATCTTCATTTTGAACTCACCATATATGAGAAAAATATTTTCTACGTCTTCACTATTAAAGGCTGACATGATCTTTTTTCCTTTATTTCTTCATGGGATATGCACACCACTGGCTAAGTCAGCATTTATCACCCATTTATAATTGCCCAGATGGCAGTTAAGAGTCAACCAACTGTGGGCCTGAAGTCACATGTTGGCCAGACCAGGTAAGGACAGCAAACTCTCTTTCCTAAAGGAATCAGATGGGTTTTACAACAATTAAAAATGGTCAGCATTAGGCTGTTAACCCAGGTTTTTATTAAATTCCAAATTCATTAACTGCCACAGTAGGATTTGAACCCATTTCCCCCGTAACATTAGCCTGGGATTTTGGGCTGTTAGTCCAATGACATTATCACTACATCACTGCCACTGAGATGAGGTTAATGCCTTTGCCTACTTTCCTCCTGACAGAACAGCCCAGCTTGTTCAGTTTGTCACAAGATCACAAAAGAAAGTAGAGACTATTCAGGCCCTCCAGTGCACTCTGGCATTTGATAACACCATACTGATCCAACTGTACCCCCTATTTGCTTTCCTGTACCATCACTCCCCACCCCACCACGATGCCCTCTTAACTTTTGACTCCCTTTATAGATCAAAAATCTGTTCTAAATACATGTAATGAGTAGCCTCCACTGATCTCTATGATAGTGAATTCCAAAGATTAACAAACCTCTGAGAGCAGAACTTTCTCATCTTCCTTTTAAATGGGAAACCCCTTATTTTAAAACTGCCCCTCATAGTTCTAGATGTCCCCATGAGGGAAAACATCCTCTCAAAATGTACCTATTCAAACCCCCTCAGAATTTTACATCTTACCTCTAATTCTTCTAAACTCTAACAAGTATAGGCCCAACCTTCACAACTTCATCACAGGACTACTATATCATGGCCATCAAATCAACAGGTCAATCTAGTTCAGATAATGTTGACTACATTCATAAATGTTGGTGAATACGGAGTTTGTTCATGATTCGAACACGATAGAAAGAAGCGGGAATCAGTCTAGTGAACCTTCTCTACAGTACTTTCAATATAAGTATAACCCTCCTTAAATAAAATGACCAAAACTGCACACTACAATAGGAGTGGTTTCATCAATATTTTGTACAGCTTTAGCAAGATTTCCTTGCTCTTATACTTCATTATCAATGCATTAAAAGCCAACATTCAATTTGCCTTCCCAAATACTTTCTGCATCTACACACAAATGTTTTTGTGATTCCTGTACAGTAACACCCAGATCCCTCTGTACTAAGCATTCTCTAGTCTTGTTCCATTCAAATAATATTCCCCTTTCATATTCTTCCTGCCAAAGTAGACAACCTCCTATTTCTCGCATGATTAGATTAGATTAGATTACTTTACAGTGTGGAAACAGGCCCTTCGGCCCAACAAGTCCACACCGACCCGCCGAAGCGTAACCCACCCATACCCCTACATTTACCCCTTACCTAACACTACGGGCAATTTAGCATGGCTAATTCACCTGACCTGCACATCTTTGGACTGTGGGAGGAAACCGGAGCACCCGGAGGAAACCCACGCAGACACGGGGAGAACGTGCAAACTCCACACAGTCAGTCGCCTGAGGTGGGAATTGAACCCGGGTCTCTGGCGCTGCGAGGCAGCAGTGCTAACTACTGTGCTACCGTGCCGCCCATGAACGTTACCTGCTAAATTTTGCCCACTCTTTACCTATCTGTATCCTTGTGCAGATGCATAGGCTGGATTCTCCTCATGGAGTCAGGAATTTTCCTACTGCCACAATCTTGCCAGTATCCTGAAAGTGCTGGCCAGCTGATCTTTCATCCTTTAGGGGAAGGAGCATCCTGGAATCAAGTCTGAGGCAGAGACTGAGGTAAGCTGATTGCAAGTTGGCCATGTGCAAAAGTAGAATTCACAAGGACATCAACCTAGTTCCACAGAGCCTTCATTCCCTGACACTACTCCCAGCCCCCCAGATGCCTCAACCTGTCTCTGAACCCTTAAACATCACCCCCACCCCCCAACCTTTGAAACAGACCCACTTTCCTTAACTCCTTTATCCCACTAAGACTCCCCTCAGCCTTCAACCAACCACACACGTCCCCTGTTCGGAAAATTATGACTTATGATTCCACAGTTTAGGCATGTGGCAAAAACTTGACACATAGAATATAATATGGGAAAATGTGATGTTATGTGCTTTCGTAGGACTGCTGAATGTTATTTAAATGACGAAAGACTGCAGAAAGTTGCTGAACAGGAAGATTTGGGAATCCTTATGCATGAATCACAAAAAGCTAGCATACAATTTCAGCAGGCAATGGAATGTTGGACTTTATTTCAGAAAGAATGGAATATAAAAATAGAGAATTCTTGCTGTAAGTATGCAAGGCACTAGTTAGACCACACCTGGAGTAAACTGAACACTTTTAGGTCCACTTATCTAAGGAAAGATGTACTGGCATTGGAGAATTCCAGAGAAGGTTCACTAGGTTGATACCACATGTGGAAGGATTGTCTTTTGAGGAGAGGTTGAATTGTTTGAGTCCGTACTCAATGGAGCTTGGAATAATAAGAGACAACTTTATTCACCCATAAAAGATTCTTACGGGGCTTGACAGGGTAGATATGCAGAGTTTGTTTTCCCCAGTGAAAGATTCTGGGACCTAAGGGCCTCAGATTAAGGGGTCACCAGTTAGGACAGAGATGAGGAGGAATTTATTATTTCAGTGGGTAGTGATTCTGAGGAATTCCTTAATGCAGAGGGCGCTAGGTGTTGGGTTGTTAGGTACTTTCAAAGTTGAGATGCTCAGAACCTTCAATAATAGAGTAAAAGGTTATGGGGAGGAGCCATGGAAGTGGAGTTGAGGATTATCAGATCAACCATGATCTCTTTAAATAGGGAAGCAAACTTGATGGGCTGAATTGCGTACTTCCGCTCCTACATCTTATGATCTTTTCAGAATCTTGGGAAATTTGGAAGATTACAGCAATGTATCCATTACTGCTTTCAAATTGTCACTGTCAATTTAAAATCTGGAAGTGCAGGCCATAGCTCTAAGAGGCTGATCACTTTTTAATCCCATGAGTTTTTTTTTGTACCTTGTGCGATCCTATTTATTCCTTTCTCCCTTTATCACTACTGTGAATGTCAATAATAAATACTTGCTCAAAGTCTCAAATGCTACTTCTCCAGTCTCACCTCCAAGGGACCAACACTAACTGTGCCACTTACTTTGGTTTTTATCTACTCGCAGAGTTATAGAGTCATACAGCATGGAAACTGACCTTTCAGTCCAACCAGTCCATGCTGACCATAATCCCAAACTAAACTAATCCCACCTGCCTGTGCTTGGCCCACATCTCTCCAAACATTTCTTATTCATGTACCTATCTAAATGTCTTTAAAACATTGTAACTATACTCACATGCACCACTTCCTCTGGAAGTTCATTCCAGACACAAATTACCCTCTGTGTGAAAAAGTTGCCACTCAAGTCCTTTTTGAAATATGCCCCCTGGTTTTGAACTTAACCATTTTAGGGAAAATACACCTGCCATTCGCCTTATCTTATACCCCGCCTGATTTTACAAACCTCTGTAAGATCACCCCACAACCTCCTACACTTCAGTGAAAAAAGTACCAGCCTATCCAGCCTCTCCTTATAGCTCAACACCATGGGGTGGCATGGTGGCTCAGTGGTTAGCAATGCTGCCTCACAGTGCCAGAGACCTGGGTTTGATTCCCACTTTGGATAACTGCCTGTGTGGAGTTTGCACATTCTCCCTGTGTCTGTGTGGGTTTCCTCCGGGTGCTCTGGTTTCCTCCCACAATCCCAAAGACATGCAGGCTAAGTGAATTGGCAATGCCTAAATTGCCCATAGTGTTAGGTGCATTAGTCAGGGGTAAATATGAGTCTGGGTGGGTTACTCTTTGGAGGGTCGGTGTGGACTTGTTGAGCCAAAGGGCCTTTTTCCATACTATAGGGAATCTAATCTAATCAAACCCTCCATTCCCGGCAATATCCTGGTCAATCTCTTCTGAACCTGCTCGACATTAATAGTATATTTCCTAAATAGGGAGACCAAAACTGAACACCATACTCCAGAAGAATATAAGTCTTTACTGTCTTCTTTTTCATATTTCTTTGGTTTTCTTTCAAGTTATAACTTCTTTTATTTTTGTCACCCTTTGCTGGTTTCCAAAATTCCCCAATCTTCTAGTCTACTACTAATCTTTGAGTAATTGTACAACTTTTCGGTAAATTTGATACCATTTTCTTAGTAAGTCTCAGATGACACATTTTTCTCATAAATTAGTTTTTGCTCAATGGAATATATTTTTGGTGGGAGCTATGAAATATCTCTGTAGAATGTCTGACACTATTTCTCTACCCTCTTACCATTTAAACTACCTTCCCATTCCATTTTAATGAACTCTGTCTCTGTTGCCTCATGATTGCCTTCATTTAAATTTAAGACATTAATTTCAGACTCCATCATCTCACCCACAATCCAAACATGAAGTTCCTTAATCTTATGATCACTCTTGCCTAGAAAATTCTTCACTATAATATTATTAATTAATCTTGTCTCATTAAACATTACCAAGTCTAAAATATCTGTTTGCTGGTTGGATTCAAAGAATTTGTGCATTAATTGGCTTCAAATACACTCTATCTATAAACTCATTCTTCATTTGTTTGATTTCTTGATTTCTATTCTGTTCTACAGTATGATTACTGTCAAGGGCCCAAAACTACTAATTTTCTTTGCTGCCTTTCAAAGGGCCTGTGACTTTATTTGAAAAATAATGTCAACCTTTCTAGACATCCTAGCCTATATTTACCCCTCAACCAATACCTAAAGCAGATTTTCTGGTTATTTTCCAAAGGCACGAGATAGAGTTGGATTAGATACGGAAGGCAGTGTAGGCACAATGGACCCAATGGCCGCCTCCTGCACCATAATAATTGTGTTCTCATTGCTCATTGCTTGCGGATTCGTTACCATGTTTCCTACGTTAAAAACTGACTTGCACTTCAGAAATACTTCATTAAGTGGAAATTTTTGAAATGGTTGAAAAGATACTGTATAAATAAATGTCTTTTGCTTTGCCTATCGTGAGTCATTCCAGGCAGATGCACAGGAATGTGCTTTATACTAACAAATTATTACACGATTTAAATCCTATTATCAAAGATATCTAAGTTTAAGACATGCTTCTTTGTTTAGAGGTAGACATCTGCAGGACAGAGCTTCTCACCAGTCAAATTAGAATAGTTTATAACAAGAACTAACATTTTTCTCTCAATGAGGCACGTTCATTTTTTTGTTAACAACCCATCGGCTGCTGAGCCCAGCTTCTCTCCCACAACACACCCACTAATGCGATGAAATATTTCTTTTTCAATTTGTGTCCCTCATTTCCTCGAGGCTCTTACATAAGAATTCCCTGGGGAATCTGACCCAACTGGTCATTATCCAGGGAGCAATAATTTGAAGATAATTGGCGAAACAACCAAAAGAGTCGAAGAGTGTGGTGCTGGGAAAGCATAGCCGGTCAGGCAGCATCTGAGAGTCGACGTTTTGGGCATAAGCCAGTCATCAGGAATGAGGCTTGTGGGCCGAGCAGGCTGAGAGATAAATGGGAGGGAGGTGGGACTGGGGGGAAGGTAGCTGGGAATGCAATAGATCGATGAAGGTGGGGGTGATAGGTCAGAGAGGAGGGTGGAGCAGATAGGTGGGAAGGTAAATGAACAGGTAGGACCATTCAAGAAGGTGGTGCTGAGTTGGGAAGTTGAGATTGGGATGAGAGGGGAGGGGAAAGGGAGAAACTGGTGAAATCCACATTGAACCCATGTGGTTGAAATGTCCCAAGATGGGAGATGAGGCATTCTTCCTATAGGCATCAGATGGTTAGGGTTTGGAGATAGAGGAGGCCCAGGACCTGCATGTTCTTGGCAGAGCAGGAGGAGGAGTTAAAATGCTCAGCTACCGGTTGTTGTGGGTATCCAGAGATGTTCTCTGAAACAATCCACAAGTTGGCATCCTGTCTCCCCAGTGCAGAGAAGGCCACAACAGATAGATGCAATTGATGATGTGTGGAAATACAGGTAAATATCTGTTGGATCTGGAAGGATCTGTTAAGGCCTTGGAGATGAGGTGGGAGGTGTGGGCGCAGGTTTTGCATTTCCTGTGATGGCAAGGGAAGGTGCTGAGAGGGGAGGGTGGATTGGTGGGGAGCATGGACCTAACAAAGGAGTCACGGAGGGAATGGTCACTCCAGAGGGCAGATGGGGTGGGGAGGGAAATATATCTCCGGTGGTAGGGTCTGTTTGTAGGTGGTGGAAATGGCAGAGGATGATGCAGTGTATCTGGAGTTGGTGGGGTGGAAGGTGAGGACCGGGGGTTCTGTCGTTGCGGTTGGAGGGGTGGAATTCAAGGGCAGAGGTGCAGAAAGTGGAGGAGCTGGAGGGCATCATTGACCACATGGGAGCGAAAATTGCAGTCTTTGAAGAAGGAGGCCATCTGGGATGTTCTATGGTGGAATTGGCCCTCCTGGAAGCCAATGCAGCAGAGGCAGAGGAATTGGGAATAAGGGATAGCATTTTTACAGGAGGCAGGGTGGGAGGAGGTATAGATCAAGTAGCTGTGGGAGTCGGTGGGTTTGTAGTGGATGTCCATGTTGAGTCGGTCACCGGAAATGGAGATGGAGAGGTCCAGAAAGGAGAGCGAGATGTATGAGATCCAGCGAGATCTCAGAGATCCGTCTGAGGTCGGGGTGGAAGGTGTTGGTGAAGTTGATGAACTGTTCAACTTCCTCGTAGGCACGAGGTGGCACCGTTACAGTCATCGATGTAGCAGGGGAAAAGGTGGGGAATTATGCCATTATAGCGGAACATGGACTGTTCCACATACCTGACAAAGAGGCAGGCATAGCTGGGGCCCATATGGGTGCCCCTTTGGTCTGGAGGAAATGGGAAGATTGGAAGGAGAACTTGTTGAGGTTGAGGACCAGTTTAGCCAGACGAATGAGAATGTCAGTGGAGGGGTTTTTGAATATAGCAAATTTATGTGATCTGCCTGAATGGTGTTGGAAGCAGGTTCTATTGATAAGTTTTTAAAGGAAATGGGATATATAAATAAAAAAGGAAAACAAAAAAAATTGTAGCACCATAGGTCACAAAACAAGACGATGGATTACTAGATAATTTCTCCAAACTGCTAGAACAGACATAAAATGCTAAATGGCCTAATTATCTGGAATGACAGATTATCTTATGAGGAACATTTGGAGGGGCTAAGTTTGTATATGTCACAATTTTGAAGATTAAGAGGAAATTTGATTGAAAAATACAAAATCCTGCGGCATCTTGACTGGATAGATGTGGAATGGATGTTTCCTCTTGTGAAAGAGTCTAGAACTTGGGGTCATTGTTTCACAATAAGATTTTTTTTCTCAGTGTTGTGAGATTTTGTAACTCTCTTCCTCTAAAGGCAGTGGAAGCAAAGTCATTGGATATTTTTAAGGCTGAGGTCGACACAGCCTTGATAAGCAAAGGGGGTGAAAACCCATAAGGTATAGGCAGGACTGTGGAGTAATGGGGTCAGCTATGAACACATTTAATAGCAGAGCAGGCACAAAAGAGCCGAGTGTTGTGTTCTTGCTCCTAGTTCATATCTTGCATGGCCTCCTATGTGTGATTCTACTTTAGGAAAGGAAAGCCCATCTGGATTCAGAAGATTGGGATCCTCCATCCACACAATGCTGACAGATCTCAGAGCCTCCATCCACACAGCCCAATCAAGTCCAAGCCATTCGTTCTGTTCAGTGCTGACAAAGGCTAGGAATTTTGTGAGCCTCATTCCTGATGAAGGCCTTATGCCTGAAACGTCGATTCTCCTGTTCCCCGGATGCTGCCTGACTGGCTGTGCTTTTCCAGCACCACACTCTTGACTCGTCTGTCACATGGCCAGCATTTACTGCATATCCCTATTAGTCACAGAATCATGTAGTTCAAAGGGAGCCCTTCAGACAAGCAAGTCTATACTATCAAGCATACACTATTACCTACACAAATCCCATTTCCCACTCCTACACAATCATGTTATGACACTTCAAGTGTTCATCCAAGAACTTTTCTGAAGATTGTGAGATTTCCCATCCCAACTACCCTTCCAGTTCCCCACAATGCTCTGGATGAAAACTATTTTCTCAAATCCCCTCTAAACCTTTTATCATAGATTCCCTACAGTGTGGAAGCAGGCTGTCCAACTCACACTAACCCTCCGAAGAGTATCCCACCCAGACCTACATCCCCTACCATATCCCTCTAATTCTGCATTCCTCATGACTAATCCACCTAGCCTGCATGTCCCTGGAGACTATGGGCAATTTACCATTGTCAATCCACCTAACCTACACATCTTTGCACTGTGGAAAGAAACCAGAGCACCCGGAGGAAACTCATGTAGATACAGGGAGAATGTCACCTGACTTCCTTGCCTTTGACTTTATATTTATGCCCCCAAGTTATTCAACTAAGGGGAACAGCTGCTTTCTACTCACCCTGTCCATCCCCCTCTCATAATCTTACACACCTTTGTCAGGTCCCCTTCAACCTTCTCTGCTCCAAAGAAAAAAACTCGAGCTTCCAGTCTCTCTTCACAACTAAAATGCTCATCCCAGGTGAATCTTCTTTGCACTTTCTCCAGTGCAACACAACCTTCCTATAATGTGGCAAACAGAACCATGCACAGTACTCCAGCTGTGTCCTTAACTAAAAGACTTGCTAGGACATTTCAGAAGGTAGATAGGTGGAGGAGGCGACAGAGAAAAAAAAGCGTAAGCAGACAGAGGGATTGTTGATAGAAAGCCAGGGAAGAAGAGAAGCTAAGAATAAGAACTGCAAATGCTGGAGATCTGAAATGAACAAAATCAGAAATTGCTGGAGAGATTCAGCAGGTTTGACAGCAACTGGAGAAAACATTTTAGTCCAGTGACCATCCTTCAGAATCTTTTAAACCTTCAGAAATTCCAGCAATTTCTGTTCTTTGTTTAAGAAACTAAGCGAGAGAGGTGATAATGGGAATGATGAGTAGTTGACATTGACTTCACTGAGAGCAACCCATTTCATGGCTGGATAAGAAGTGAGTGCTTATTATATTCCATGCGAAGCAGGGAAGTAGAATTAGTTGAAGCATTGATGTTTCTCAGTAGCACAAACAGTATGGAGGTTGTGTTACAATGTTGGAGGTGACGTTTGTCGGATGAGACATCAGTCTGAGAACCCAATTGTCCTGTCAGCTGCATGCAAAAGATCTCATGGTACTATTTTCAAGAAGAGGAGGGGAGGTGGTCACCATCTCATTGCTGTTTGTGGAATCTTGCCATGCACAAGCTATCTACCCCATTTCTTACATTACAGATGTGATGACACTTCAGTTTTCTACTGCAACACCGTTACATTTAAATTAAGTAGCGGGGGGGGAGGGGACAAGCTGGATGTTTAAAAAGGAAATTGAAGGGAAAGTTAGAACAAGAGAAGTCAAGAAAGACAACTGTATTAATGAGGCAGAAAACTCGGAAAGGCATCATGCTGTAAGGTTGAGTGAAATAAGGGTTGATGGGAAGGGTGAGAGCAGTAACAAATTAAAAATACTATACATGAATGCACGAAGCATTAGACATAAGATGGATGAGCTTGAGGCTCTTTTGGAAATTGGCAGATACGATATTGTGGGGATAACTGAGATGTGGCTTCAAGTGGACAGGGCCTGGGAAATGAATATTCAAGGATACACGTGTTATCGTAAGGACAGACTGACGGGCAGAGGGGGTGGGGTGGCCTTGTTAGTAAGGGATGATATTCAGTTCCTTGCGCGGGGGGACCTAGAGTCAGGAGATGTAGAGTCAGTGTGGATAGAGCTTCGAAATACCAAGGGTAAAAAGACCCTCTTGGGAGTCATCTACAGGCCCCCAAACAGTAGTCTGGATGTCGGATGTAAGATAAATCAGGAGCTGAAATTGGCCTGTCGCAAAAATGTCACTACAGTTGTTATGGGGGATTTTAACATGCAGGTAGACTGGGAGAATCAGGATGGTATTGGGCCACAAGAAAGAGACTTTGTGGAGTGCCTCAGAGATGGATTCTTAGAGCAGCTGGTGCTGGAGCCGACCAGGGAGAAGGCAATTCTGGATCTGGTATTGTGTAACGAACCAGAATTGGTCAGAGACCTCGAAGTGAAGGAGCCATTAGGAAGTAGTGACCATAATACATTAAGCTTCAATCTGCAATTTGAGAGGGAGAGGGTACAGTCGGAAGTGACAGTACTTCTGTTGAATAAAGGGAATTATGGAGCTATGAGGGAGGAGCTGGCCAAAGTTCAATGGTGCAATACCTTAGCAGGGATGACCGTGGAGGAACAATGGCGGATATTTCTGTGTATAATGCAGAAGTTGCAGGATCAGTTCATTCCTAAAAGGAAGAAAGATCCCAGGAGGAGGCATGGGCGGACGTGGCTGACGAGGGAAGTAAAGAAACATATAAAGTTAAAAGAGAAAAAGTATAACATAGCTAAGATAAGTGGGAAAACTGAGGACTGGGAAGCTTTTAAAGAGCAACAGAGGATTACTAAGAAGGAAATACGCAGAGGAAAAATGAGGTATGAAGGTAAACTGGCCAAGAATATAAAGGAGGATAGTAAAAGCTTTTTTAGGTATGTGCAAGGCAAAAAAATGGTTAGGACAAAAATTGGGCCCTTGAAGACAGAAACAGGGGAATATACTACTAGGAACAAAGAAATGGCAGAGGAATTAAATGGGTACTTCAGATCTGTGTTCACTTGGGAAGATACAAGCAATCTCCCTGAGGTAACAGTGGCTGAAGGACCTGAACTTAAGGGAATTTATATTTGCCAGGATTTGGTGTTGGAGAAGCTGTTAGGTCTGAAGGTTGATAAGTCTCCGGGGCCTGATGGTCTGCATCCCAGGGTACTGAAGGAGGTGGCTCGGGAAATCGTGGATGCGTTGGTGATTATTTTCCAGAGTTCAATAGATTCGGGGTCGGTTCCTGAGGATTGGAGGGTGGCTAATGTTATACCACTTTTTAAGAAAGGTGGGCGAGAGAAAGCAGGTAATTATAGACCAGTTAGTCTGACCTCAGTGGTGGGAAAGATGCTGGAGTCTATTATAAAGGATTAAATTACTGCACATCTGGATAGTAGTAACAGGATAGGACAGAGTCAGCATGGATTTATGAAGGGGAAATCATGCTTGACTAATCTTCTTGAATTTTTTGAGGATGTAACTATGAAGTTGGACGAGGGAAATCCAGTAGATGTAGTGTACCTGGACTTTCAGAAAGCTTTTGATAAAGTCCCACACAGGAGGTTAGTGAGTAAAATTAGGGTGCATGGTATTGGGGGCAAAGTACTAGATTGGATTGAAAATTGGTTGGCTAATAGGAAACAAAAGGTAGTGATAAACGGCTCCATTTCGGAATGGCAGGCAGTGACCAGTGGGGTACCGCAGGGATCCGTGCTGGGACCACAGCTTTTTGCAATATATGTTAATGATATAGAAGATGGTATCAGCAATAACATTAGCAAATTTGCTGATGATACAAAGCTGGGTGGCAGGGTGAAAAGTGATGAGGATGTTAGGAGATTACAGGGTGACCTGGACAAGTTAGGTGAGTGGGCAGATGCATGGCAGATGCAGTTTAATGTGGATAAATGTATGGTTATCCACTTTGGTAGCAAGAACAGGAAGGCAGACTACTACCTCAATGGAATCAATTTATGTAAAGGGGCAGTACAGAGAGATCTGGGTGTTCTTGTACACCAGTCAATGAAGGCAAGCATGCAGGTACAGCAGGTAGTGAAGAAGGCTAATAGCATGCTGGCCTTCATAACAAGAGGAATTGAGTATAGAAGCAAAGAGGTGCTTCTGCAGCTGTACAGGGCCCTGGTGAGACCACACCTGGAGTACTGTGTGCAGTTCTGGTCTCCAAATTTGAGAAAAGACATTCTGGCTATTGAGGGAGTGCAGCGTAGGTTCACGAGGTCAATTCCTGGAATGGCAGGATTACCTTACACTGAAAGACTGAAGCGACTGGGCTTGTATACCCTTGAGTTTCGAAGATTGAGAGGGGATCTGATTGAGATGTATAAGATTATGAAAGGATTGGACACTCTGGCAGTAGGAAAATTATTTCCACTGATGGGTGAGTGCCGAACCAGAGGACACAGCTTAAAAATACGGGGTAAACCATTTAGGACAGAGATGAGGAGAAACTTCTTCACCCAGAGAGTGGTGGCTGTGTGGAATGCTCTGCCACAGGGGGCAGTGGAGGCCCACTCTCTGGATTCATTTAAGAAGGAGTTCGATAGAGCTCTCAAAGATAGTGGAATCAAGGGTTATGGAGATAAGGCAGGAACAGGATACTGATTAGGAATGATCAGCCATGATTATATTGAATGGCGGTGCAGGCTCGAAGGGCTGAATGGCCTACTCCTGCACCTATTGTCTAACAGCTGCAATATATTTTTCAGATGTCCCATGGCATTATCAAATTTTTTTGTTTCTTGGTTCTTCAATGGGTATTTGTTACCCATCCCTAATTCTCCATGATCTGAGTGGCTCACTTTGCCATTTCAGAGGACAGTTGAGAGTCAACCATATTGCTAAGATTTGAATTACATATCGGCCAAACCAGGTAATGAGGGCAATTTCCTTCCCATAATGGCATTTGCAAACCAATTTTTTTTTCATTCCCCACTGATAAATTTGTGGTCAATCATTACTGAGCCTAGCTTTCAACTTAAGGTTTTTTTGATTTGTCAAATCTGCCTCAGTGGGTTTTGAACACATGTCCCTGGAGCATTAAGGTCTTCATTTTACGAGTGACATTATTAGATTAGATTCCCCACAGTGTGATAACAGATCCTTCGGCCCAACAAGTCCACACCGACCCTCTGAAGAGTAACCCACCTATGACCCATTCCCCTACTATAGCACCTATCACTGTGGGCAATTTAGCATGGCCAATTCACCTGACCTGCACATCTTTGGATTGTGGGAGGAAACCCACGCAGACATGGGGAGAACGTGCAAACTCCACGCAGACAGTTGCCCAAGGCGGATTCCAACCTGGGTCCCTGGCACTGCGAGACAGGAGTGCTAACCACTGAGCCACTGTGCCGCCCCCCCCAGCCCTCCCCACCTCTCTGAGCCACTGTGCCGTCATGATATCACCATTTCCCCTGTGAAGTTATTCATCTCTCCCTTACAACACACACATGATTTGGTCATGTTTAAAATTTAATTCTGCTTTACATACTTTTCACTTGTAGTGGCACAAGTCTTCCCCATAAGTTGTCTAACATAGTCACAGAGATATACAGCACAGAAACAGAGCCTTCGGTCTAACCCGTCCGTGCCGACCAGATATCCCAACCTAATCTAGTCCCATCTGCTAGCACCTAGCCCATATTCCTCTGAACTCTTTCTATTCATACACCCATCCAGATGCCTTTTAAAAGTTGCAATTTCCACCACTTCCTCTGGCAGCCCATTACATACATGCACTGCCCTCTGCGTGATAAAGTTGCCCCTTATGTCTCTTTTATATCTTTCCCCTCTCACCCTAAACCTATGCCCTCTCATTCTGTACTCCCCCTCCCTAGGGAAAAGACCTTGTCTATGTATCCTATCCATGCCCCTCATGATTTTATAAATCTCTATAAGGTCACCCCTCAGCCTCCGACGCTCCAGGGAAAACAGCCCCAGCCTATTCAATCTCTACCTATAGCTCAAACCCTCCAACCCTGGCAACATCCTTGTAAATTTTCTCTGAACTCTTTCAAGTTTCACAACATCCTTCCGACAGGAAGGAGGCCAGAATTGCACGCAATATTCCAAAAGTGTCCTAACCAATGTCCTGTACAGCCATCTTCTATGAGAATTAACTTGTGTTTCCCTATATCTACCTGTGCAATGGTGTAAGCCAGGGTCATAATAATAGCCTATTTTTATATCAAATAGCTGGCTTTCATACACTTAGGTCTTACAGCTCTCCACAGACAGGCCAAAAGCTGGCTCTTGGTGAGACAAAGTTCAATACAAAGAGCTAAGCTGATGTACTTCATATCAAGCACCCATATATTGTAATGGTTTGTGATCATATTCACTCAGTTTGATTATCCTTCTCTTCATATAATAATTGAAAGTTACTTAGACATCATACTTGTCACTCATGTTGATTGTCTAACTTCAATTATTTCTCCAGCACTTCTGGCTGCCCAGTTCTCTTAAAAATGTTCATAGCTCTTGAATTAAATGTCAGACTGCCCTCAGAATACTTTCTTTCTCAAAAGCCTGTTAAGCCTTGTCTTTAGCTCGCAGCTGTACAAAGACTGGTGAGGATCTGAAGCTTTCCAAATGTAGAATCGAAGATGTTCTTTCTGAACATCCAGGCAACAAATTGCTTAATGTTGAGTTTTTGAGGGAACTAACTTCCATAATATGAAATTGAAAAAGAAAACAACGGAAATACCCAGCAGTTTTGGAAGTATCTGTGTAGGGAGAGTTAACATTGCAAGTCAATGACCTTTCCTCACCTATCTACCTCCCTTGAGAAAAAGAACAGGAAATGACATCACCACAACCCAAGGAAACCCAAACATATAAATAGAAAGTAGGAATTATCAGCAGTGCTTCGCCAGAAGGCCCACTGAAGATGTTACCTAGTAGGGTGATGAAACGTTTGGAAATGAACTTCCAGCTCAGTGAGCAAACCTACATCCAGAACCTTAACCTGAGCTACAAATCTTCTCAAAACCTTTCCTCACACTAATGAAAAGCCACAAGCAACCATTTGGTAAGAAAGTCATTTCATTTTAGTACAGAAATTGAGTATTGCAGAAAAAAGACACATTTTGTTAAAAAGTTTCATCTTGCACTCTTCAGGAAAATTCACGAGCCTACGAATTTTAGGAGAAAACCAATATCTATAATGTATGAGAGGACAGTCCTGATTGATTTGGCAAGTGGACTTTGCTAGAGGTATTCTCCCTTCATAAATTGTCCTGAGACATGCAAGACAAAAGGCTTCAACAAAATTTGTCTTATCAGCCTCACAAAAGTCACAGACTTGAAACATCAACTCTGTTACTCTTCCCACAGATGCTAACTTGAGTATTTCAAACACTTTGCAAAAAAAATTTCAGATCTCAAGTATCACTGTTGTATTAGCAGCACATTTTATTAACCATCTTTCACCCAAGTGCCTTTATTTAAGTTAAAAATCACACAACACCAGGTTTCAGTCCAACAGGTTTAATTGGAAACACTACCTTTCAGAACACTGCTCCTTCATCAGGTGGTTGTGATTTTTAACTTTGTACACCCCAGTCCTTTTCTTTAAACATTCCACAAATAGATAGTAAAAAGCACTGAAATTCATTCTTATTTTGAAAGCTTTGCAGTGGTTAAATTGGTGAAAAATTGTGACAAGCCTTTGTTCCATCAGGGGCTGTAGTGTTTTCTATGGGAGATGCTGCAACCAACACCCGACAATAGGCTTATGAGGATTCTGTTTTTTAGGACATCACACTGTAACAGTAGCTCCCAGTTGACAAAACTTTCCTTTTGACCTCAACAATCAATCATGATTTTTAAATACAACATTGTGAAGTCTGAAGCAAGGTAATCTGTCCCTATCCAGTTCAGGCATGGACTAGAAGGATTGAAATACCTTGGATTCAATGCCTGATCCTTTCACTTACACCAATCTACAGGGCTAAATTTTCTTATATCCATCAGACACCAAATAATGAATATTGCTGGGATTTGCTTGGAATGTGGCCAGTATTTATTGCCCATCACTGCCCTTGTGTTATTGAACTGTGGTGGGCCTCACAGCCAGGCCAAATGCAAATTGCATTCCTGATGCCTGAAAGCACAGGAGGTCAAACTGAAGCCTGGTGGGTGGCCTGATTACAGACTTTAAATACACAAGCAATTTTGAATATCAGCATTTGCTTTCTCAAATACATCCACCAAAAGAGGAGATCGCTGTGGTATAGCTGCTGAACATTTAAAATAGCATGAGAGAGTGAAGCATGCCTGTGGATCTCTTCAGCAAAGACAGACAGGACGTTTTTTTTAAATGTAGGACCATTTACATGTAAAGTTAATCACAATTATTCCACACCTGCCTTCTTTGGCCCCATGAAGTCAAAATGTTTCCTGTATTCTGCAGTACCTTTATTGTGGGCGGCACGGTGGCACAGTGCTTAGCACTGCTGCCTCACAGCACCAGAGACCCGGGTTCAATTCCCGCCTCAGGCGACTCTCTGTGTGGAGTTTGCACGTTCTCCCCGTGTCTGCGTGGGTTTCCTCCGGGTGCTCCGGTTTCCTCCCACAGTCCAAAAATGTGCCGGTCAGGTGAATTGGTCAAGTTAAATTGCCCATAGTGTTAGGGAAATGGGTCTGTGTGGGTTGCGCTTCGGCAGGTCGGTGTGGACTTGTTGGGCCGAAGGGCCTGTTTCCACACTGTAAGTAATCTAATCTAATCTAATCTCACATCTCTGGCACATGAGACAGTCAAAACACAAGCTCACTTTAATATGTTTTCACCACTACTACCATGGGTTGATACATCCTACCTTGTATCTCTACACATTGGATGAGACTGCCCCATTTTCTCTAGGTTACCACCATTCTTGATCTCCAGCATTCTTGATCTCCTGGATTCCTAATTCATCCTTAGCCTCAAGCAAGGCTTTTATACTTCCTTCAGTGCTGTAACACTATTTATACATTTACTGTTTGCTGAATACAGTTTTGTGGTGTATTATCTAAGATCTGCTTTTTACATCTTTCTTACTGGTCTGATCTTTTGCTCAGCTGATGTCAAGGTAACATCAGTTAAATAATGGGAATGTGGGTCGTGGTGTAAGTAGTAATGTCATTGTACTAGTAACTTAGAACCCCAAGTTAATGTTCTGAGGAGATGAGTTCAAATCTCAACATGGCTGAAATTTGAAGGTAGAATTAATAGCCAATGACCATGCTACCATTATCAATTGGTTGACAAACCTGTTTGGTTTACTAATGCCTTTTAGGAAAGGAAATCTGTTGTCCTTAGCTGGTCTGGCCTACATCTGAGTCCAGAACTGACAATAATGTTGACTCTTAACTGCCATCTGGATAATTAGGGATGGGGAAATAAGTGTTGACCTTGCCATTGATGGCTAATTCCCATGAACAAATAAAGAAGTAATTCCATTATACCACAGTGCTTGACTCTGCTTCAATTGTTAGATTAATTGTGGAAAAGTTCAATAGTTTGTTGCCAGAGGCTATGTCTTGGGAGGCACCATGCTACAACAAGCATAGCTGACCAGGGTTCTCTCCTACTTTTACCATCTTAGAATTCCTACACTGCAGAAAGAGGCCATTTAGCCATTAAACACAGTTGGAATGTTTGACATGCAAATAAAGTATCAGCCTAATGAAAGCAGTTCCTCCTTCCAAACAGCATCCCACTACCCCCTATCTTTATAACCCCACATTCACCATGGCCGGTCCACGTAGCCTACACATCTTTGGGCAGTGGAGAGAAACCAGAGCAGCCAAAGGGAACCCACTCAGACGCAGGAAGAATGTGCAAACTCTGAGACTGGAATCAAACAAAGACCCCTGGAGCTGTGAGGTAGTCCAGCTATTCACTGAGCCATCATGCCGCCACAAGCAGGTTGATGGTCATCCTAATAATGCAAACATGATAGAAATCTGAAACAAAACAGAGAGTGCTGCAGAAACTCAGCAGGTCTGGCAGCATCTGTAGTGAGTTCACTTTTTGACTTCAGTGATCGTTTGTTCAACATATCAGTTCTGACAAAAGCACGTTGGACTTGAAACGTAAACTCTGGTAACTCTCCACAGATGCTGCCAGACATTCAGAGTTTCTCCAGCACTTTGTGTTCCTGATGCATCACCACTTTATGTATGCACTATCCTTGGTCATTAAGTCTTAAGAGTGGGTCTTGAACCTGGAGTTACTGGCACAGAGGCAAGGAGACTACACATTGGCCTTCAAGACCAAGTGGAGGTTTGCATTACACTTTATTATCTCTTTTTGGGAGAGCATATGAGATCCTGAGAGATCAATTCCTTGTAAGGAAGGTGAGAGCACATTAGAAATCAGAGTGGCTGGTTTGTTCAATAAGAGGTAAGATGTTCTGGTATTTTTATTACCATTAGGAATAATCACATCTACTATTGAGATCTGTAACCATCATCAGCATGAATTGGAAAACCGTGTTTCCTGACACCAGTAACCATTTAGTAGTTAAACGTGTTTGGAGTGTTTGACATGTAAATAAAGCATCAGCCTGATGAAAGCAGTTCCTCCCTCAATCCAGGATGCTATCCTCTTTATTAAATGCTTCCTGCCTGGTCCTTCAGCTCCTGAATTCTGTGCCAATCAGTTAAGAAATCTGTGAAATCACTACTCAACACAGCAGCACACATCCTTTGCCTAGGGTCCTTCCAAGTTTGAACTTTCCTGGACCACTGTAGCTCACAAGCTCTCATGAGCCACATTACATTCGATCATCTCTATTTATCCTTGTCCCACTCTCAGCTGCATTCCTAACTAGCGATTTAAAGATGTTAGCTGATATCCACCAGCTGCTTCATCATGATTCTGCATCATTGCAACTCTGTGGGATTAAATTCCTTGCAGTCCTTTCTTCTTTCAAGCATGTTAGTTTCATATTTGGGATGTCTAGCTCAGCACTCTCTGCCCGAGTTAAATGAGCCACTTCTGTCTAACTTTCCAATCCATTCAAATAGCTGTCAGGTAAGTCAATGTTTGTCTATGTCATTGAAATCTGCTTGCCTTGGGGGGGGGGGTGGGGGATGGTGCTCTTGTGGTGAGAGACAGTGTCCCTGCCCCTGGTCCAAGAGGCCTGGCTTCAAGTCCCACTTACTCTGTAGGTGCGTAATAACACCTCTTAACAGGTTGATTAGAAAAAATAAGTTAATGAAAAAAAGTGAAATCTGTTTAGCGGGCCCTCTTGTATTGCAATGGTAGTCATGGAGCTGTATAACACAGAAACAGACCCTTTGATCCAATCCATCCAGACATACTAAATTAATCTAATCTCATTTGCCAGCATTTGGCCCATATCTCTCTCAACTCTTCCTATTCTTGTACTCATCCCGATGCCTTTTAAATATTGCTATTGTACCAGTCTCCATCACTTTCTCTGGCAGCTCATTCCATACATGCAACACCCTCTGCGTGGAAAAGTTGCCCCATATGTTCCTTTTAAATCCTCCAATATCACTTTAAATCTATCCTGTCTAGTTTTGAACTCCCCTACCTTGGGGAAAAAGACTTTGGCCTTTGACTTTAATCTATGCCCCTCATGATTTTATAAACTTCTATAAAGTCACCCCTCATAGTAGTTCCTGACCCCTGGACTCCGAGCCCTGAGTTCAAAGCCCACTGCTTCAGAGCTATACAATAACATCTCTGAACAGTTTGATTAAAAAAAGATTAAGTATTTAAAAATTGAAATCTACTTAAGGGCCCTCTTGTGGTACACCAGTAATATCCCTACCCTTGAACCTGGAGATCTGGGTTCAAGTTCCACCTGCTCCAGAGTTATGTAATAGCATCTCTGAACAGGTTGATTAGTAAAATAGATTAAATAAAAAGGAAATTAAAATTAGAAGCTCTTGCGGCACACTGATAGTGTCCCTAACTTTAAGCTCGGAGGTCTGTGTTCAAGTTTGAGAGATATGTCACAATATTTCTGAACTGGTTGATAAGAAAATATCTACCCTGAGGAATCAGGGTATCCACACTCCAAGATAGAACTAAGTTGAAATCTACTTAGGGACTCTTGTGGTGCAGTGGTAGTGTCCCTACCTCTGAGCAAGGAAACTTAGGTTCAAAGTCTCACCTGCACTAGCTGTGTGTCAAACATGTTCATATGAGTTAATAGGGTTGATATCTAAACATAGTTTGATTTCAAACGTAAGCTGAATGGTGTTCCAAGAATTTACCTTGAGAATAGGGATTTCATCAAAATGAAACCAGAAGTGCTGAGAACCAAACATATGGAAATCTGCTTCAGGTTTCTAGTGGTGCAGTGGTAGTGTCCCTACCTCTGAGCCAGGAGGCCTGGTTTGAAGCCCTACCTGCTCCTGAGGTATTGAATAACATATTTGAACATGTTTGTTAAAAGTATCTAAGAGCTTGGTTGTTAGAAGCCCTTGTGATGGCAAAGGTAGTGTCCCTACCTCTGAACTAGGAGGCCTGGTTTGAAGCCCTACCTGCTCCTGAGGTATTGAATAACATGTTTGAACATGTTGTTTAAAAATATCTAAGAGCTTGTGGTGGCGGTGGTAGTATCCCTATCTCTGAGCCACGAGTCCCTGATTCAAGACTCACCTGGTCCAGCATTATTGAACAGTTTTTTTTTGTCTAGAAAATATACTAAAATATTGGGAAGGTGATGATTGGGGGTATGGTGGTGCAGTGATACTGTCCCTGCCTCTGAGCTAGGAGACCCAAGCTCATGTCCTACCTGTTGCATATGTATGACAGAGCATCTCTAAACAGATTGATTAGAATATATCTTGAAACCTGCTTGGTGATCTCAGCCCATACTGTGGAATAGAGTCCTTTCTGGTAACAGTGTCCCACAGGTGACACAGTGTAGATCATTCAACTGTGTGCTTTAGTGCATTAGGGGACAAAGGATAGTGCAGTAGAATTGGGCTTGGGGAAGACATGATGCAGTGAATTTGAAATAGTACAATATTTTTGGGGAATAGTCTGAACAAAAAGTAACAGATTTCTGACAGTCAGGGAGAATAGAATGAAGAGATTTAGCTGGTTAAAAAGATAAAGTGTCAAAGATCTGGCTGGAATCTAATTAGAAATGTACCTCTGATGACCCATCCTATGGTCTTTGATTTGTCATGCTTTTTTTCAACAACCAATATTGATTGAGCAAAAATTTCCAAATAAATATTGGAGAAATGAAAAATATTATTTGCAGTCCCATAACCATAAACACCCTGTTATATGTTGAAGTTACGTCTATCAGAATAATCTGAGATGCCTTGATAGATTCACTGCTATTAATCCTTCTTATTTGTAACAGTCTACAATACTGACCAATTGGAGAAGAATGCCCAAAGTCTGTGGCAGGAGAAAAGCTCAGACTTAATAACCAAGATAGGTTTATTACATTGTACTCAATAGCTAGTTACATTATATCTAATGTTATGAAGAGGTGGGTGTACTGTACCTTTAAGAAAGTTAAAAGCTAGCAGAAGTACCTGACAGCACCAAGTGTTCTGAAAAAAATATATAATGTAACATTTGGTCGAACAATTCAATTAGCTGGTTACCTGGAGACAAAAACAAATTCAAAATTGACCAATCAGTTCAAATTATACCCAAAATACCAACCTCCCAATCAAGTTTCAATTGAGTATATTGACAATCTTTAAAGCCAATGACACAATCTGATGCTTTGAGGGTATAAGACCAGGAAAAATTGAACAGTTGGGAGGAGAACTGCCACGCCACCAGCATGTAGACACTGCCTGAAAAATAGCTCTCTTAAAGGTACCTTTATCGATCAGTAACCTGTGAAGCAGAATCACCAAGAAGAAGAAAAGAAGATAGGAATACAGAAAAGAACCGAAAGCTGCCTGGTTTTGGAAAAAAGAAATTTTGTTTTGTAAATATCAATCAGGATTTTTATCTGAGCAGTATTGTAGAGGGGGCACTAAAAAATAGGTTAGAGGAAGAAGCTGTAAATAGTTAGTTAATTATTTTCTGTTATACTTGGATTAGTGTAGGTTAGATGGGCTTCAGATTGGTTTCACAGGTCAGTGAAATATCGAGGGCTGAAGGGCCTGTACTGTGTTGTAATGTTCTATGTCTTCAAGATTCTGACTAGGCAAATATAGCTTCACTAGCAAGGAAGACCAGAAATAAGAGCCAGAAGCTAGTCAATACAAATACAATAAAGAATTCTGGAGAAGATCCATTAGCCTTAGGTTAGAATGTACTTGAATGGATGCTTTGCAATGCAGAGGGAGGCTAAAAACGTGGGTTTAATTCCCACACTGGCTGAGGTTACTGTGATGGCAACTTTACCACTTGCCTTACGTATGGTGACCCTCAGGTTAACACACCACAATCATCTCTCTAGATTTGATTTATTTATTGTCACGTGTATTTTGTTACAAAATACAATGCAAAGTATTGTATAGCATCGCCACTCTCTCAGACCATCTTCAAACACAGAAAAATAAACCAAACCATAAAATATAATGGCAGAAAAATGAAGAAATAGAGAAATAGTGTCCAGCTTTCCAGTCCTTCTTGTTAAATGCTCTGCCATGGGCCATGTGCCTGGTGGCCAGGCAGGAGTGCCCTTCACCACGCCACCGTCACTGGAATGACAGTCACCCCTCTTCAGCACCAGTCCATCTCCACTGATGCCCTCACTATTATGAATGCTCCCTAGACCTCATTAGTGCAGACACCCCTGATGCCGCCAGGTATTGCAACGGCCAAACCTCGCCTCTGTCGCTGCCGTGAGTCTGCTTCAGGCCCACCACACTAATGCAGTCACTGCTGGTGCCATTGAGTCTTGTATTGGACCCAAACTTGCCTCCACTGCTGCCTCTATGAATCTGCGCTAGATGTAGATGCTGCCAGGAACCTAAACTCACCTCCGCCACAGCAGTGATGAGTCGATGCCAGGACCACATCATCAGAAGCTGCTAGAACACACGCTAGCTTCCAACACTGCCAACCAAAGTCCACGCTGCTGGGCTTATGAGAGAGCAGAGTAGAAGGGAGTGCTGGAGATTAGAGTCAAGACTAGAGTGATGTTCTAGAATGATTTTAGTGATTAGAGCACCACTCTAACCTTGACTATGAGAGAGCAGCCCAGTGGCGACTTTCCTTTAAAACATGGAAGGATCAGTTGAAACGGTTGGCATAAATGCATTTATTTAATGGGAAGGCAGATTAATGAAGAATAAATGAAGAAAAGTGTAAGTTAATGGGACGAAATAAAGAAAAGTCAGAGGAGGTTTTTATGAATATTAAATCCCAGCTTGGACTAGCTGGGCTAAGTGGCCTGCTTCTGTGTTTGTAAATGCTACTTAACATATTCAGAAGTCTGGGTGAGAAAAATACTCCAATTATAAAACAACACTGTCTCAGCAACAAGCATATGTGGCTCAGGATCTCCTCCTGCAGCAGCGAGAATGTAGTGGCTCATTAACAGAACACCAGTTGGTATTTTCCCAGTCACCCAGCCCTGATTCAAGCTGGGTATTAACTCAGGCGGTTGAGACAGGATGCTTGCGTAACTTAACTCCAAGTGTGATGATGTTGCTCCTTTAACAAAGTTTTATTGTCCTTAGCTGTTTTTTTTTTCTGAGAGGTCATAAAACACACAGACTCTGAAAAATCTAAGTTTGAGGATTTTATGGGCAGTCTGATTATAACTACCAATACTGGCTCAGGCAAAAGGTTTTCAAATTTTACAAAAAATACACTTGTACAATGAAAGGGTAGTGGCCATTTCTCCCAGCTCAGCTTTCTCTGGTTTGATTTGGTTTGGGCAGTCTGGCTATCCACTCAAAGTAGTTAGGCAGTTTTGAAGCTGTTGGCCCCAAAGAAGCAGGTCCATGTTGGTCCTCTCTCTGTCTGACATCTCTCCTGTGAAACCCTGTGTTTGATTTTACCTTTTGTGCCAAGGGATGTTTATTGGGATTGTTGCAAGTATTTGGAACAGCATCATTAAATTGGCTTAGTCTGTTTGGTTTTCGGATAGGTTAAGTTACGCAGTATTCTGTTCTTGTTTGTGTTTCATGCAGTAATCTTGTAAATAAATTTGGTTTTATTTAAAATAAGTGGTTTGACCAGCTGCATCACTCGTGGAATATCCACATTACCCCTGCTTAAAACAACTAGCAAAGTTAAGGTCTGGGCTACTTTCTTGAAATGTTTTGAGGGGGTCTGGCCTGGTCCATAACACAAGTCTCCAGACAATAGCCAAACAGAATGGATTTGGTAGTAGGGTTACTCCTGTTGGCCTTGGCACCCCTGGGTGAGGGAACAACACACCAGCTCGGACTCCCTCTGTTTACAATTTGGCAACATGAGAGTCAGAAAATATTTATGTGGAGGTGCCTGTGTTGTACTGTGGTGGGCAAAGTCAGAAGTCACACAACACCAGGTTATAGTCCAACAGGTTTATTTGAAATCTCAAGCTTTTGGAGCGCTGCTCCCTAATCAGGTGAAGTGGGGACTTCACCTGACGAAGGACCAGCAATCCAAAAGTTTGTGATTTCAAATAAACCTGTTGGACTATAATCTGGTGTTGTGTGACTTCTGACTCAGAAAATGTTCACAGCACAGGAAGAGGCCACTTGGCCCATCATGTCTGCACCAACTGGAACTGAGCCAGCCGACCTACTTTCCAAGCATTTGGCCTAAAGAGATGCAGGTTTCGGCAGTTGAGGTGCCTCTAATGTCTCGTTTTAAATGAGTTGAGGGTTTCTGGTTCTTCTATCCTTTCAGGCAGTGAGTTTCAGATACTTACCACCATTGCCAGCACTTTTTCTCATCTCTTCTGCAATCTTTCTACCAATCACTTTAAATCTGTGCCCCCAAGTCACTGATCTCTCTGCTCAAGTAAGTAAATGCCTCCAATCCACACTCTTCAGCCACCTCACTATTTTTGTACATGCAGTGAAATGTAATGAGGTCAGCCAGGTGGGCCTTACCAAATATGAGTTCTCTGATTGGGGCTGTTAATTTGGTCCAGGTACAAACAGAAGTGTCAGACATCTTGTTCACTCTGAGAGCTGGTACGGAGGGAGTTGGATCAATGCCAAGGCCCTTCCACGCATAAATAAAGGATGACTGTGACAGGATACCTGCCTCTGTAGGGTTATTTCAGTATATCCCAAACAAATCGCCCCTCACCTTCCTTGTAGCAGAGAGAACAACCCCAGCTTGTCAAACCTGGAATGTTTGTGTGCACCCAGTTGATGTGTTTGTGTGTTCAGAATCGATAAAGTGTGGTGCTTGAAAAAGCACAGCAGATCAGGCAGCATCTGAGAAACAAGAGAGTCAACGTTTCAGGCTTAACTTTCATCAGGACTGCGGAGAGGAAAGGGGGCTGAGGGATAAATAGGCGTTTGGGGCTGGGGGAAAGTCACTGGGACAACGATAGGTGGGCGAAGGTGGAAGATGATTGTGATAGATCGTTGGGAAGTGTGGAGCGGATAGGTGGAAAGGAAGATGGACAGGTAGGTCAAGTCAAGAGAGTGGATGCAAGTCGGAGGGTTGGATCTGGAATGGGGTGGGGGGAGGGGAAGTTTGGAAACTAGTGAATTCCACGTCATGTGGTTGTAAGCTCCCAAGGCAGAAGATGAGGTGTTCCTCCTCCAGATTGCAGGTGGCCTTGTTTAGGTGGTGGAGGAGGCCCAGAATGAACATGTCATAATGGGAGGGGTGTTGAAGTGGATGGTCACAGGAAGACAGAGTTGGTTGGTGTGTACATACTAGAGATGTTTCCTGAACTGCTCCATGAGTTTGTGTCCGGTCTGTCTAATGTAGAGGAGACCACATTGAGAGGAATGGATGCAGTAAATGAGGTTCAAGGATATGCATGTAAATCTCTGCCACATTTGGAAAAATCCTTTGGGACCTTGGATGGAGGTGAGTGGGGAAGTGTAGGTGCAGGTTTTGTATCTCTTATGGTGGCAGGGGAACATGCTAGGTGTGGAAAAGGAGTTGGTGGGGTATGTGGACCTAATGAGGGAGTCACGAAGGGAACGGTGCCTACGGAATGCAGAAAGGGATGGGAGGGAAATATATTTTTGGTGGTTGGGTCTGACTATAGATGGTAAAAATGGCAGAGGATGATATGCTGGATTTGGAGATTAGTGAGGTGTAATGAAAGGACCAGAGGAATTCAATCCTTGTTGTGGTTAGGGGAATGGGGTTCAAGGCATAGGAAATGGATGAGATGCAATTGAGGGCATTGTTGATAAGAGGGGAGGGGAAATTATGGTCCTGCAAGTAGGAGGACGTGGGATGTCCTAGAGTGAATCACTCAAACTGGGAGCAGATACGGTGGAGGAGGAGTAAGAAATCACATTTTTACAGGAGAGGGATTGGGAGGAGGTGTAGTCAAGGTAGCTGTGAGAGTTGGTGGGTTTGAAGTAGATGTCAGTATTAAGCTAGTCACCAGAGACGGAGAGGCCCAGGAAGGGGAGGGAGATGTCGAAGTTGATCCAAGTGAATTTGAGGTTCAGGATGGAAGGTGTTGGTGTAGTGGATGAACTGCTCAAGCTCTTTGTAGGAGCACAAGGCAGTGCCAATACAGTCATCAATGTAGCAGAGGAAAAGGTAGGGGATGGTGCCAGTGTAACTGTGGAACAGGGACTGTTCCACGTATCCTACAAAGAGGCAAGCATAGCTGGAACCCATGCGGGTAACCCATAGCCACCCCTCTGATTTGTAGGAAGTGGGAGCATTGAAAGGAGAAATTGTTTAGGGTGAGGACCAATTCCGCCAATCGAATGAGAGTGTCGATGGAGGGGGACTGGGTAGGTCGGCAGGAAAAGGAAAAATCGAGGGCTTTGAGGCATTCCTCATGGGGTATATATGTGCAGAGGGATGGAGGTCCATGGTGAAGATGAGGTGTTGAGGGCTGGGGAATTGAAGTACTGGAGGAGGTGGAGGGCGTGGGTGGTGTCTCAAACATATGTAGAGAGTTCCTGGACCCAAGAGGACAGGACGGAGTTGAGATAAATGGAGACAAGTTTGGTAGGGCAGGAGCAGGTGGAGATGGTCGTCCAAGTCGATCATGTTTGGGGATTTTGAGTAGGAGGTAGAACTGGGTCGTGCGGGTTTGGGGAACTATGAGATTGGAGGCTGAGGATGGGAGATCACTTGAAGTGACAAGGTTGTGGATGGTCTTGGAGATAATGGTTTGGTGATGAGAGGTGGGGTCATAGTTGGGGGGGCAATAGGAGGGAGTCCTGACAAGTTGACGCCTAGCCTCCTCGATGTAAAGGTCGGTGCGCGAGACAACTATTGCACGTCTCTTGTCCGCAGGATTGATGGTGAGGTTGAGATTGGAGCAAAGGGAATAGAGGGCTGTGTGTTGCAATGGTGGGAGGTTGGAGTGGGTGAAAGAGGTGAAGAGATTGAGGCAGTTAATGTCACAAGAGCAGTTGGAGATGAAGAGGTCAAGGGAAGGAAAGAGGTCAGCGTGGGGTGTCCAAGAAGGAGTTTGTTGAAGGTGGGAGAATGGATCTTCAGAGGGTGGGTGTGAGTCACGATTGAAAAGACAATGGAAGAAGAGTTCAACATCGCGGCGCATATGGAATTCGCTGACATCAGGTGAAGTGGAATGAAGGTGAGTCCTTTGTTGAGGACTGACCGTTCATCCTCAGTGAGGGGGAGGTCTGAGGGGATGGTGAATACCCAGTAGGGCTTGGGGCTGGGGCCAGGTGTTCAGCTGGAGTGAGGATGGAGACTGTTTCTGGAGTGACCGTGTGTATGGGAGCAGTCATGTGATCAATGATGATGTTCACACTGGCAAAGGAATAGGGAGGGGATTGGGTAATTTGGAAGGTCTGAAATGGATGGGCAATTTGATTCCTTCTATGCCCGATGAAGAGAAGACTGGATGTGACATTTCCACTGTTGAACAGCACAACATGAAGAGTGGAGACGAGCCATAGAATCGTATGTCAGGAACGAGGGTGACACCTTCAGTACAGTTAGGAGGGTAGTTTGTCGATAGTGATATCTCTATATCAACTCTTAACCCTGGAACTGTAATGCAGTTGCTTCTGGAGCGAACAGCGCAGTATTAAACCTCCCCATTTTAATTCTGTCCAAGAAATTCTTTTTTTAATCATGTTACAACAAACACATCACTATTTTAATCACCGTACCTTCTTTGCTTCCAGGCCACTATTGCCAAGAGTGATTACTACATCAATTATTAAATACATTATTATGACTGATTTTTATTTTAATATAAAATGTTGAATGCTTGCAAAAATATGTTTTGCTTTGTGCTTTGCACAATAAGCAATGTAGCTGCAGGATTTCAGTTGACCTCAGCTCTAAATGGAGCCCATGACTGGAATAATAATCTTGGGAATTTGGTAGCATAGTGATTACGTTACCAGACTAGTAATCCTGAGGCCCGGACTAATGATCTAAGAGACATGAGCTCAAATCCCACCACAGCAGCTGGGGATTTTAAATTCAATTAATTAAATACAGCCCATTTCAGCAAAGGAGACCAACAAATTACTGCATAGTCATAAAAACCCATCTGGTTCACTAATATCTTTTATGGAAGGGAATTTACCATCTACATGTAGGGCTGATTTACATGTGACCCCAAACCCACAGCAATGCAGGTGATTTATAACTGCCCTCTGACGTGACCAGCAATGCATTTCATTGTCTTCAAGATAACAGTTCACCAACACCTCTCTCAAGGGCAATTAGGAATAGGCAATAAATGCTGGATTTTCGAATGATGCTGACAAAACAGTGAATTTTTGAATGAAACATCCAGTTCTTCATCGAATTATCCTGGTGCCAATTATGATGCAGTCTTTATTTGAATCCTGCTGAGATAAAAATTAAAACTAAAGTCACCATAGTCTTACCAGACCACAGAGCTGCCCTCTAATTAGAGAGAGGCAAACTGGTGGTAGTTTAACCTGAAGGTTACAATGTCTGAGGGTCACCATGCCTCAGGCGAGGAGAAAGGTTGAGAAGGAGAATCTTTCATGGTAACTTCAGCCAGTGCAGGAATTAAACCCACATTGTTGGCGTCACTCTGCATTGCAAACCAGCCATCCAGCTAACCAATCCCTCTTAGAATGAAATATAATATAGACAAACAATGTACGAGTATTCAATGTAAAGTGAGACAGAGAAGATCATTGCATGAGCAAGGGAGTGTATTTTTCAATTTTAAGGGAGTCATTTCTTTTCATAACATTTTACACTGCCTGCTTCAAATAGTATTTTACTTAAATGTACTGCTTTAGGTTTCTGACAGTTGTGTGAGGCTAATCAAGCTCTCTGCTGGCGAGAAGCTCATTAAATAACTGTCCTAAGCTGGATCTATAACTACTACATGGTAGGATCATCTGAATCTCAGTAGTATAAATAAGAGAGATTTATTGCAGTGCATAGAATGGAATCACTGCGAGTTTTGTGTGTTGGGAAGGTCATTATTTTTTCTTTTTCTATCCTTGTCAGCCTACAGGAGTTAAAATCTGCACAAGTAACAAACATCCACGAGTGACATTTCAGCAGAACTGTAACTTCATTGATTTCTGATCTTCAGTTTATAGTTCAGAGTACAAAAGTAAGGTATGGCTGGACAACTCAGCTTTGCAGAATAGCCATTCTGTAGCATGTGGGGAGTCACTGCATGTGAGTTGGATGAACACATGTGAAGGAAGTGTCCGAGCTGCTGAAACTAGAGTTCTTGGGTTCAAAACTCAAGCAGTAGCTGGAGTCGCTGTGGTGCACCCTGTGGCTAACAGTTGGGTAGATAGCACATTCAGAAAGGTAATCACATTGCAGGTTAGGAGCATGCAGTCATACAGGGAATAGATTACTGCCAGATAGTCCAAAAGTACCAAGTAGGTGATGCAAGAGTCCCCGAGGTCCTGACAATTGTTTTCAATTCTGGATACAGGATGGTTCCTTGGAGGAATGCAACACGCACCAGGCCTATGGTGCCACTGGTCAGTCAGCTGTGCAGAAGGGATGGAAGAAGATTGGAAGATTGGTAGTGTTGGGGGGAGATTCATTAGTTAGAACAGCCAGACTCTTCTGTAGCCATGAATGTGATTCCAGGATGGTATGTTGCCTTCCTTGTACCAGGGTCAAGCATGTCACAAAGCAACTGTAGGACATTCTACTGGCAAGGATCATCAGTCAGAGATTGTGGTCCATAGTGGTACCAAAGTTGAGGAAGGAAGGGTAAAGTGGTCCTGCAATTAGAATTTGAGGAACTAGGCAGAAAATTAGCAAGGAGGACATTAAAATTATTAACCATGATATTATTACATGCAACAGTGAATACAAAAAAAAGGAGCACAAGACGGATGAGTGTGTGGTTCGACAGGTGATCCAGGAGGAAAGGTTTCAAATCCCTGGGATAGAGAGACAGATTCTGGGAGTGATGGCATGTGTACAAACCAGACAGGTTATATTTGAATAAGAGTGGGATTGATTTCCTTGTAGAGCATTTTGCAAGTGTCATTGGGAAGTGTTCAAACTAACACTACAGGGGTGTGAGAATGACAACTATAAATCATAGGTTGAGCTGAAGTAGGGGAGAACTTAAAAAAACTCTAAATCAGGATTACACTGCATGTATGTGAATGCAAGAAGTGTAGTAAATCAGATTAGTGAATTACAGGCACAGATTGCCATGTGGAACAATGGTGATGCTGTAGCAATAACTGAGATCTGGATGAAGCAAGTGTATTAAATATTCCTGCTTGCAGACTTTTCAGGAAAGGAAGGAAGTAAGCAAAGGAGGAACATTATTAGTCTTGCTGCACTGGAAAAAGAGGATAATTTGGAGAGTTCAAGACTGAATCAATGTTCCTCAAGTTAAGTAACAAGAAATGTGCAATTACATTGCTCAATGTAGAATACAAACCCACCAACTAGTGGGCAGAATGTAGAGGAACAATCTGCAAGGGAATTAGATATATTCAGCCATTATAGAGTAGTTGTAATGGAGGATTTTAAAACCTAAATATAGACTGGGATAGTGGTAGTGTTCAGGGCATTCTTACGTTGTGTTCAGGACAACTTTCAACAGCAGTACACATCAAGTCTAACAAGAAAGGAGTAATGTAGTTTTTGTGAATAAGGTGGACTAACTGGATCAAATGTCAGTGGCGGGGGGAGTAGTTGGGAGGTAATGATCATTGTATCGTAAGGTTCAGGATGTTATTGGTAAAGGACAGTGGACAAAACCAGAGTTAACTGAGGGGCAACTGACTTCAATGACACAAGGACAAAGCTAAAGTTTGGCTGGAAAACCTGTGGATGAATAATGGTCTGCCATCAAAGAAGAAATGGTTTGGATACAGTCAAGTCTTTGGTACAGTCACAACAACGAACGACTTAGAAAGAGGAGAAAAACAGCCTTGCATTGAAGCATCTCCCAAAAACATTGGAAAATACTCACTGTCGAAAAAATTGCTTTAAAGACTGACTGCTGTATGTGATCAGTACAACAGAGGGTTTATACACAGAAAGATCCCACAAATAGCAATGAGAAACAAAGCTACCTGAAATAAAAACCAGAAGGAGTTGGATAAATTCAGCAGGTGTGGCACAATCCATGGGGAGAGAAACAGAGTTAGCGTTTCAAATCTAGAGCTGCAATCCTTCAGAACTGGGTACCAAAGTTCAACGTACGCCAGACCTGCTGAGTTTCTCCAGTGCGTTCAGTTCCTCTTTCAGATCTTCAGCATCTGCAGTATTTCGCTATTTCTTAAGGAACAATCTGTCCTGTTTTGTTGGTGGTCAAGCAGTATTTAAAATCCGCTGCCTGAATGCCAGTGCTCCATGTCAGTAATATTTTACAGAATCTAATTACGTAAACATTTTTTTTTGAAAAACGATTGAAAGAAAAACATCATTATGGGATGAGTCAGAGGCTTTTGAGAAATAAAATGAAAGGTGGAATAATGTTGTGGCATCACACAATGTAATAACTGCAGCAGGTTCATGATTTTACACAGAATGTTAGACAGCACAGGGCGAGAGAAGACCAATTAGCCGATTTAGCCCACGCCTACTGCCCTTTCATAGACTCTTCCCACCTGTTTAATCTCCTTCCACAGCCCACATATGCACTACCCTATCATAGATGCTATCCACCAATTTGATCTCTTCACACATGAAGGAGATCCAGAAGAGGCCTTTGCCAAAATCTTTATTAAGGTGGAGGAAGGTTCTGAGTCTCTACACGTGGGTCATGTGGAGCATGTTCAGGTATCACCGCAGAATAGACAGCAGTTAATGACACACAAACATACAGTTGCATATTTTATGGACCAGGCCAGACCCCCCTCAAAACGTTTCAAGAAAGTAGTCCAGACCCTAACTTTTCTAGTTTTAAGCAGATGTAACACAGGTATTCCAGGAGAGATGCAGTTGGTCAAACCACTTAGTTTTAAACAAAATAGAATTTATTTATTTACCGAATGAAATACAAACAAAAGAGAACAGAATACTGAATAACTTAACCTATCCGAAAACCCAATAGATCATCCCACCTGAAATGGTGCTGTTCCAATTACTTGCAACAATCCCCATAAACATCCCTTGGCACATAAAGTAAAATCAAACACAGGGTCTTAGAGGAAAGAAGTCAAAGAGAGATCAGCATGGATCTATTTCTTTGGGTGCAGCGGCTTTAACAACTGCCTGACTGCTTGCTAACTAAACCAGAGCAAAACTGAGCTGGGAGAACTGGCCATTCCCCTTTCATCATACAAGTGTTTTTTTTTCAAAACTTAAAAGCCTTTTGCCTGAGACAATATCTGTTAGTTATAATCAAATTAGCCCTGAAACCCTTCAACCCCAGATCTTTCAGAGTTTGTGTCTTATACGATCTCTCTGAAGGAAAAGCCAAGGAGAACAGAGCCTTGTTAAAAGGAGTAGCATTGTCACACATACAGTTCTGGTCACCACACTACCAGAAGGATATGGTGGCTTTGGAGAAGGTAGAGAAGCGGAAACCCAAACATATAAATAGAAAGCAGGAATCATCAGCAATGCTTTGTCCGGAGGCTCATTGAAAATGTTACCTAGTATGGTGACGAAACATCTAAACATGAACCTTCCAGCTCAGCAAGCAAACCTACATCTGGTTTACCAGGACGTAGCCTGGTTTGGACAGTATTGGCTATGGTTTGTTTTCACTTGAACGTCTGAGGCGGAGGGGCAATCTGATAGATGTTTTCAATATTATGAGAGGCATGGATAGTCAGAATCTTTCTCCCAGGGTAGAAATAACAATCATGAGGAAACATAGGTTCAAGGTTAGAAGGGGAAAAGTTTAAAGGAGAGGTGAGAGGTAACTTTTTTGCAGAAAGGTGTAAGTGCCAGGAATGCACTGTCAGGGGAAGTGGTAAAAGAATGCAATAACAATGTTTAAGAGATATCTTGACAGATACATGAGTAGGCAGGGAATAGATGATACAAATTGGTTTAGAAAGGCATTATGTTTTGGCTAGGCTTGCTGGGCTGAAGGACCTGTTCCTGTGCTGTACTGTTCTTTGTTCTAGATGAACTAGGAGCAGGAATGAGCCCACTAACAAAACTCAACAGAAGGGTGTGTTCTTGTGAGTGCACTGAGGAATGGCAGTATCACACAGCAAGTGTGAGATCAATGAAGGCCAATGGTGTCACTCAATCAAGCAATCTCTTTGGGATTGCAATAGGGATGTTGTACAGATAGGAATCATAGAATTCCTACAGTGTAGGAAGACTATTCAGCCCATCGAGTCCACACACCCTCCAAAGAGCATTCCAGCCAGACCCATCCACTTATTCTATCCCTGTAGCCCTGCATTTCTCATGGCTAATTCACTGAACTTAGACATCCCTGGACACTATGGGTAACTTAGCACGGCTAATCCACCTAACTTGCACATCTTTGGACTGTGGGTGGAAACCAGAGCACCCAGAGGAAACCCACATAGGCACTCACCCAAGGCTGGAATCAAACGTGGGTCCCTGGTGCTGTGAGGCAGCATTGCTAACCGCTGAGCCATCGTGCCACTTTATGAACATGTTGATGAGGTTCTGAGGCAAGTAATGATGACTTAAGGTGCCTGTACAGCTTGGCGCATGTTGTTCTGTCGCCTTACAATCACATGCAGTGCAATAATGAACATAGTTTACCAGTTGCTAAGACATCTGATTCAAGTTTGCGTCAAGACCCAAAGAACCCACACAAGAACCCAATCTGTCACATGCTACAAGTAGCTCGAGCACCTTTTGGGTTATGAAAGACAGAACAATTCAAACTTATGTTCCGACAAATAATCACCCACTGAAAACCATGAGTTTTGTGGGAGTGACTTGTTTTGTGATGTCCCAACAGTTAAATAAGCTGATTTCCCCTCATTCACAAAGACTGGGCATGCAAGTGAGGTGGAGGAAGCTGCAATCCCTTGCCCCACAACAATTTGCTAACAGAGTCAGCACCTTCAGGGCAGAAAACCAGAGGGGATGGGGGAAGAACAATTAACAAGACATAAGTTCTTATCACTTCCTATGTGAGAACTCTGCAATTTTGCTTCACTCCTGCCTCACAATGGTTCCAATAAGTGTCTTTTTTTTGGATTTCTGACTGCAGACGGAATCACGACAATAGACATCCGATAAATAAAAGCTTGCAAAGCACCTCGTTTATGTAACCAAAAGCAAAGCTTGCTTGCTAAGCACATAAAACTGTCAAATAATTGGTGATGCTTTTTAGTCCTGCACTTAATTCACTCCATTTTGCATAGACAGCGAGTCCAATAATAACATGCACTTGAGTCAAATGCCACCTTGTAACATTAATGATATTCATGGCTCAATCCCTCTTATTATGAGCTCCATAAGAGGCCTAAATCAACAAGCAAGAACTCTGCAGACTCATAGTATGCCACAATATTTTCCGACATGTTACTTGAATCACAGAGCTAGCCAAAGACGCTGGCTTCCCACCTTTCACTTTTCTGCTCCTATCCCTTGGACATATCTCTCTTCTTCTCCTTGGTGCTCTGAAAATCGTTCCATTATCACTGATCTATTGTAATCTTTCTCATAGCTCTCCAAACTAATACCTATATACACTTGTTTGTTCGTTCAGATGATTAACTGCCCATCCCGAACTGCCCTGGAGAAGGTGGCAGTGAACCACCTTCTAATATTGCCACAATAAATGGAGTGTAGGGACATCCACTAAGAAGAGTTTCAGGATATTGTCCCAGCAACAGTGAGGAAACAGTGATATATCTCCAAGTAAGGATGCGTGTGGCTTGAAGGGAAACCTATTTAAAGCGACATTCCCATAAACTTCTGTCCTTGTCATTGAAGGTGGTAGAGGTTGCAGATTTACAAATTGCTTTTGGAGCAGCCTTGGTGAGTTACTGCAGTCAATTTTGTAACTGGTGCACACTGTTGCTGCTGTGCATCCAGGGTGGAGGGAGTGAATATTTAAGGTGGTGGACAATGTGTCAATCAAGTGGGCTGTTTTGTCTTGGATGGTGTTGAGCTTCTTGAGTGTTGTTGAAGCTGCCCCCATCTAGGCAAGTGAAGAGAATTCCATCCCAGTCCTGACTTGTGCCTTGTAAATGGTGAACAGGGTTTGGGGATACAGGAGGTGAGATACTACAAAATTCTGAGCTATGTCTTCCATGAAAACCACAGTAACAACTAATCTTGTATTTTTCATCGCTAGCTAAAGAATATCTTTGCAAGTCATTGTCAGTAACTCTGAAAATCCTTAGAGAACAATCCTTCTTCATTATCAAACCAGCAAAACAGATACTTGATGCTTACTGATTTGTATTACACACAATAACTATTACATTGATCCCACTCCCACCTTCAAACAATAATCTTCATATCTTGGGCAAGCAGTGCAGTAATCAAAAGACAATGTTTAAGTGCAGACTGGACAACCTTCTGATTTTAACCCTAACTATGAAAGAAACAGGGATGTAAGTATCTGATGGTATGGGTGACCCCCCTTCTCTTGTTATGTGTTTTTTTGGAAGCTCCAGAAAACCCTCCTACAGGTTAGGAATAATAACTACAATTGAAGGAGCATTCACATTGTCACTGATGAGACAATTTATCATTCCATCAATCCTTCCAGCACCAGGAACAACAGTGATGGCAGCCAAGTTGTCTCAAGAGCACCTGCAAAACAAAACTGCTCAATCTGTATTAATTATCAATCTCAATTAGGGGACGGAGGTGTTTTCAGGGATGAAAGAGGAAACATCACACTGATACAAGTGGGTAGACTTTACCAGGATTCTTCTCACTCTTATTTAAACATGCTAGTAAGATGCTTGTCTTTTAATCACATGGCCCTTGTTAAGATGGTACCTTTACACTAGTGTTAGGTAAGAAATTCCATGTCTTAGCATCAGTAATGTCCAAGTCAGGATTGCTTCTTTAGTGCTGTTGCTGAAGACCATTTTCACCAGCAGAGAGTGCAACAAGAATCCAAAATGTGACATTGATCTGACACCCATTTTATCAATAATATTAGTGGGTCCTTTCTCCTTAAGATGACCTTCATTCTTCAGCAAAGCAGAATTTTCTTCAATAGTCATCTTCTCAATACTAAAAACTAATTACTTATTAATCTTAACAGATGATTGCTTTCAGAATGATGATGATAGACAGGTGAATATTGTAGAACTTGACAGGTAAGTATCCCATGTATCTTAAGATAGAGGTTCTTATCTCTGTCTTTGGTGGATTCTCTCCATCAGAAAATTTTAGTTGTTATGTGCCATTGCTTAAAATTTCTAAAGTTTGTTTCTCGTCCCTTCCCAACAACTCACCCGTCATCCTATCCCACCCAACCTGGAGCACAGTTGGCCAAAGTACACATACAGTAAAACCTTCCCCTTGAAGAAGCCGCAGGTATTGCAGCCTTGGTGTTGCTCAAATTGGGATTTGGAATACCAACTGGCATCCAACCGTGTCTATGGTTCCCACCATTAATGCCTGGTTATCTCAAATGATCCTTTGCTGCTTTGTCATACATTCCCATGTGTTCACCCCAATGGTAACGACTACACCCGTGATGAGAGTTAGCGATGTCAAATCAGCTTGAAGTGAGTACATTCAATTCAACACAAACAGCCTCCTAATGTGGCACTAATTATCATTTTCATGCCAACAAACCTGAGAGATAGATGGTGTGAGAATTGGAAAATTTCCCACTGGTGCAGTCAAGGAAGTTGAGAGAAGTAGCTTTTCATTGTGGCTCACTGAGTTGTACCTAACCTGGCTTGCTAATAGTCAAAGAAGACAGAAAGACAAATGTTCTATTCCTCAGCATTGATACCTTCACACTGGCTAGCATGAAACTAGCTAAAAATCTATTAACTTATTAAAAATCCTCCTTACATATACACTTTCTGTATATAGTTCCTATTGTCACTAATTTTATTTGTTTCAAATGAAAAATTGCCTCCATTGATCTAGTTGCAACAAGAACAACTGCAATTACACTTGCATTGCTTTTAATGCAATACAGTGTCTGAAGGCATTTGACAAGAAGGTCATTTGGCAGATTTGACACTGAAATTAAGAGATTAAGGACAAGTGACCAAAGGCTTGGTCAATGTGGTAGGTTTTAAAGAACATCTTAAATGAGGGAAAATTGGAGGTGAGATTGGGGGAGAGAATTGCAAAGCCAAGGCAATTGAAGACGTGGTCATAATTATTAAAATGGTGAAAATCAGAAATGCAGAGTGTGCCAAACTGGAGGAGGACAAAAATCTTGGAAGGTTATAAGGCTGGAAGAGATTATGGAAATAGGGAGGGATTTGAAAGCAAGGGCAAGAAGTTTAAAATTTACTCACTGCCACATCAGAAGCTCATGGAGATCACTGAATGATGCTGAGTACAAGGCTGGGACATGATGAAATTTGAATGATCTCAGGTTTAGGGAGAGTGGGAAGCTGGCCAGGAAAGCATTACAATACTTGAACTTGGAATTATCAAGAGCACTGATCAGAGTTTCTGAAGCAGAGAGATTGAAGTAGTGGCAGAGTCAGTAATATTAAAGAGGTGGAAGTACACTGTTTTAGTTATGAGGAGGATATGGGATTGGAAGGTCAGGTCTGGGTAAATTAAGCCCCAAAGTTCGAAAGATATGGTTCGGCCTCGGACAGTGTCCAGATACGCAAATGTAATCAAGAGTTTGAGGCAGCAGCCATAAAAGAAGTCTTTCCAATACTTAATTGACAAGAAATTTTTACTCATCTAACATGACAAGTCAGAGGTAGAGCCAGATGTGGTCAGTGTACACAGAATGTGGAGGAGCCAGTGTTGGACTGGGATGGACAAAGTTAAAAATCACACAACATCAGGTTATAGTCCAACAGGTTTATTTTTAAGCACTAGCTTTCGGAGCACTGCTCCTTCACCAGGTGGATGTGTGGCTACCTGATGAAGGAGCAGCGCTCTGAAAGCTAGTGCTTTCAAATAAACCTGTTGGACTATAACCTGGTGTTGTGTGATGTTTAAGTGTTCACAGGGAACATATTCAGGCTCTCTCCAGCAGTTGGCTGTGTTGAATTAGATTCATTTCAAACTCCATGGCCATCTTGTATATATACATTGAGGTTTAGCAACATCTTTAGTAATTTATTTAATTGAAAAAATGTAAGACACATAACTAATAAATGTCGAATTCAAGGGACACTCATGACAGGTTGGCAGGCAGATAGACCAGATGAGAGCCAGTGCGAAAGAAAATCAGGGAAGCAAGGTAAGTGAACAGATCTACAAAGACATCAAAAAGGTCAGTAGCATGCAACTGGAATTCAAAACAAAAGATGATGAGAGACTGATGCTTCAGTTTATAGGAATGAAGGGCAAGGGGAATGGGCACAGGCATGAGAAGGTACAGCATACAGATTTATATTTCCTATTTAATTATGGAATTTGTTCAAAGGGCCTTGCTAGCTACTCCTGTGCCTATTTCATATGTTCTTGTGCTCTTTAGTTGGACCATGTGGAGAACATTCTGCTGTTCATTTTGATTAGTTACAGTGTGGAATCAGGTCCTTCGGCCCAACAAGTCCACACCGACCCGCCGAAGCACAACCCACCCATTCTCCTACATTTACCCCTTCACCTAACACTACGGGCAATTTAGCTTGGCCAATTCACCTGACCTGCACATTTTTGGACTGTGGGAGGAAAATGGAGCACCGGTAGAAAACACACGCAGACACGGGGAGAATGTGCAAGCTCCACACAGTCAGTCACCTCAGGCGGGAATTGAACCCGAGTCTCTGGCTCTGTGAGGCAGCAGTGCTAACCACTATGCCACCTGAACCTTAGAAAGGATATATCTTAATGGGAGGGGCTACAGTGGACATTCAGCAGTATGCTAGGAAGCAAAAAGGGATAAATTTCATTAATTTATCTTACATTCCCATGAGTTTAGATTAGATTAGATTAGATTAGATTACAGTGTGGAAACAGGCCCTTCGGCCCAACAAGTCCACACCGACCCGCCGAAGCAAAACCCACCCATACCCCTACATTTACCCCTTACCTAACACTACAGGCAATTTAGTATGGCCAATTCACCTGACCCTGCACATCTTTGGATGGTGGGAGGAAACCGGAGCACCCGGAGGAAACCCACGCAGACACGGGGAGAATGTGCAAACTCCACACAGTCAGTCGCCTGAGGCGGGAATTGAACCCGGGTCTCTGGCGCTGTGAGGCAGCAGTGCTAACCACTGTGATCACCGTGGTGATTTCCACTCACTTAGTCAAGTGAGTGGAAATCTAAATTAGGTTTTTAAAATGATGAATGAATTCAATACAATAGATGCATGAAAATAATTTTTTCTGGGTGGGGAGTCTAGAGTAAAAGGAGCTAATCTTAAAATTAGAGTAAAGTCAGTTGATAGCCAAGTCAGGCAGTATTTTTTTAAATGTATATGATAGTCGAGATTGCTCTGCTAGCACACTGGCCTTTGAACTACAACATACAGGGTTCAAGTCCCGCTCCAGGGCTTAATTCTGGGTGAAACTTTAAACCAACACCCTCTTTCTCCTCTTGGAGCATGGGAATTACATGATACAATTTCAAGGGGAGAGAGAGCGGTTTATCCTTGTGCCCTGGCCAAGATTTATCTTTCAATCAACATCACAACAGACAGATTTTGTGGTCATTCTGGCATTGTTTGTCGGGAGTTCGGAGAGCTTAAACGTACCGTTATGTCATCTACATTACATAACTGTGCAATAACTCCACAGGGGCTAGTATCCCCTCACCAAGTCACACCTTGTTTACATGTGGAGAGCTCTTGACACTGGTCCAGCTTCCTCAGAGCCAGCTCTAAGTGAAAAGAACCTCTGGCACTGCTGTTCTTTTTATTTTCCCACTCTACCGCCGAAGTGCTTATTTTCCCAGCACCCATGTCATCTTTGTGTAGGTGTAGGACACAGTGAAAAAAAAAACGACTGCAGAAAACTTCATTCATATTCCACCAGCAGGAAGAAGGAAACACCCGAATGGCCAGTGACAAGCAGAGACCTTCTCAACAAAATGCAATGCTAAGTGATCAAAAAAGTGAAGGAGAGCAGGGATTAAATCAAAATACCGTCAGAGGGGGAAGTAAAACACTCCAACACCACATGGTGCCCACCTTTCCCTGAACAGCTCAAGGGTGTTAATGGGCAGCATGTGCTCCTTCTCCAGGGACACCTGGGCACGGACGTAACCACGGAAGAGGGACAGGCAATTGGCCCTAACGACCCCCTCTACAGCCCGCTGCCTGGACCTGTTTATTGCCAGTTTGGCCAGGCCCAGGAGCAGACCCAGGAGGAGATCCTCTGACCTAGCCTCCCCTCTCTGTACCGGGGCCTGAAACATCAGGAGCGTGGGGCTGAAGTGCAACCAAGAGCAGAGGAGATGGGTTTTAAGAAAATCAAAAAGGGAGTGCAAGTGCCACACCCAATATATACATGGTCCATGGACTCCACAGCACCACAGAACAAGCAGTTGGGCTGGGAGTCTGTGAACCACCTCAATCTGTGGTTGCAGGGGACCGCTGCGTGCAGCATCCTCCACCCCAGATCTCTGAGAGAAAGGGGGAGGACTCCTGTGTAGAGAGCCCTCCACTAGGGATCCCCACCACCTGGTGGCAAATGGGCAAGCACTCCTGTTCTTCCTTTTTTTTATTCTAATGTCTGACAGTCCTGTTCCTTTTGTTTTGTTCCTTAGAGAGAGCAGAATGTCTGACACTCCTGTTTGATTTTTTTTTCTTCTGAGTGAGCAGAATACTTTTTTCTTTTTGTTAAATCTTTTCTTTTTCTCCAGTACCCATGTCGTGTGTGTGCAGGTGTCAGACACAGTGAAAAAACAACAAGTGTGTAAATCTTTATTTATATTCCATCACCAGGAAGAAAAACCCGAGTGGCCAGTGATAAGCAGTGCCCTTCTCATTAAAGGACAATGCTGCATGATCAAACAGTGAAGGGAAGGCAGGGATTAAATCAAAACATAGTTGGAGGGGGAAATAATACACTCCACTCCCTGCGATGCCCACCTCTCCCTGGGGAGAGAGCCCTCCACTGAGGATCCCTACCGCCCGCCGGCAAATGGGCAAGTGCTCCTGTTCTATTTTTTTCTAAAGAAAAATAAAAAAAAAGCAAAGTCCATCTGAAACAAGGGGAAAGGGACAAAAAGGAAAGCTCTCTTCCTCAATAGGAAACGTCAACAGAAGTATTAAGACACATTGACTGTGTGGTCCAGGCAGTTCAGAGGTCAGTCCTCTCCCTAACACAAAATGGAAAGCCCTTCACACACTGATCCAGCTCCCTCCTAGGCAGCTCACAGACCGAACAGAACCCCCTGACACTCCTGTTTATGTTTTTTTCCTTTTGTCCCCACACTACCACCTGACAGCAGTAATGCTTATTTTTCCCCAGCACCATGTCACGTGTGTGCAGGTGTCGGACACAGTGAAGAACAACAAGTGTGTCATCCTTGATTTATATTCCACCACCAGGAAGAAAGGAAATACCCGAGTGGCCAGTGACAAGCAGTGCCCTTCTCAGAGGGCAATGCTGTGTGATCAAACAGTGAAGGAGAGGGCAGGGATTAAATCAAAATAGAGTTGTGGGGGAAATAATACACTCCACTCCCTGCAGTGCCCACCTTTCCCTGGAAATCTCGAGGGAGGATACTGCATGCTCCTTCTCCAGGGACACCCGGGCTCTGACGTAACCTCAGAAGAGGGGCAGGCAATCGGCACTAATGACTCCATCCACGGCCCGCTGCCTGGACCTGTTTATGGCCAGTTTGGCCAGTCCCAGGAGCAGATCCACGAGGAGATCCTCCGACCTATCCTCCCCCATCCACACTGGGTGCCCAAAGATCAGGAGCGTGGAACTGAAGTGCAACCAAAACCAGAGAGGAAGGTTTTTAAGAAAATCAAAAAAAGGAGTGTTAGTGCCCATACCCAATATATACATGGTCCACAGCACCACAGAACAAGCAGTTGAGCTGGGAGTCTATGAACCATTGTAATCTGTGCCCAGAGCATCTCGGAAAAATTAATTCTCTTCTTCAGGCAGCAAAGGCATCAAGTTAACTTCAACACTTGATCGAGAGGGAGAACCCACCAGTTCCAGAACGGTCCTGCACCATTTGCAAGTTTACAGATTTCATATGATCCACGGATTGTTCAGGACCGTTGAACCCACCCAAAATTTATATGTCACTGGACCTGACCCCACATCTTACCCATGCAGAGCCTTTCCCATGGTTCCCACACCAAACTTCATTCCCTGAAGTAAACTCTCTCTCTTGCTTAGTGGAATATTGTGTCTGGCATTGGCATCCCTGATGCCATTTCACCCTCCTCCTGCCAGGTCTGGGAAGATCAGGCTTAACCTGGTGCAGTGTCATCTCCCCATTAGCAACTCTGCTGGAGCTATCCCTGTAGTTGCACAGAGGATGGTCCTATAATCAAACAGGAGCTGGAACAATTTGTATCTAGTGAAGCTGTAGGCTGTTTCTTCAAGCCTGCCTTTGGACTTCTCTTTCTGCCAAACCATTGGATGGTGGATATTATAGAACTGTCCTTGTATGTCAAATACCATTCAACTTTAGAAAATTCTCAAATACCCTGCTGGTAAAAATGATGGCCCATTATCTGTGACCAACACTTCCAGGAGTTCATGTATTGCAAATAATGCATGCAATGTTTCTAGCGTCAACCCCATCTTTGATGAATGATCTCACTTTGCGTGGGCGACCATAATGACTAAGAACATTGAACTCATGAAAAGACCTAAATAAATCGACATGTAACCAAATCATGAGTTTACCCAGTCGCTCCCATGAATGTGGGGGAACAGCTGGTGGTTATTCTTGTTGGCACTCTGCACAATGCCCCACCAATGCAGCTATGTCTGCATACAATCCTGGCCACCAGACATAACCTCTGACTAACATCTTCATTTTGGAAACCCCTGGATGGCCCTCGGTAATAATTCACCAACCCAAACAAATTCCAAAGCTCCAGGACAAATGTAAGATACTGGGCAGCTTTGATTGCCCTCATTTTATCTTCCAATGGGTGTAACCCGGTCTTGTCCAGTCTGCAGCCTAAATAGTTCACTTGGGTGTCTGGAACACACATTTTTCCCTTTTAAAGCAATGACCCACCTGGGAGGCATATCTAAGGACTGCGTCTGAGTTCTCTAAATGGTCCTTATTAGTCTTCCTGTTATTGGCGTGCCATCTAGATAAATGGTGACGCCTGGGGTAGACCTTGTAAACTATTCTCCAGCATCCACTGAAAAATTGCATAGACTGATGATACCCCAAGTATAGTCCTCTATATTGGTACAATCCCATATGGGTATTAATTGTAGCATACTTCTGGGAATCCTCATCTCACTGCAATTGCAAGCACTGGCTCATATCCAGCTTCGTGAAGGTCAGCTCCCTTTCCAGTGCTGTATATAAATCCTCTGTCTGAGGGATTGGGTATTTGTCCAGCTGTGAAAAGTTGTTTACCATTTGTTTAACATCACCACATAGACGAACCGACCCTTTGGGCTTCACAGTTGGTACAATTGATGCTGCCCATCCCTCAAACTGGATTAGTTTGATGATTCCTTTGCTTTTAATTTCTGCTTCTACTTTTGCATGTAAGCCAAGTAGCATTGGGTGTGCCTTGCAGAATCATGGAATTGCTTCCTGGTCAATATGCAAGGTGGCCTTGGCTCCTTTGATAGTCCCTAGACCTTCCTGAAAAATGTCCAGATATCTAATTACGACTTCACTCAGGCAACCATTTTTTAACCGAAAAATGTTAAGCTAATGTAGATGAATCTTTTTCAACCAATTTCACCCCATCAAGCTTGGCTCCGAGGCTTTTAAATGGTAACTAAACTAGCTGCTTCTCATAACAGAATGGAACTGAAGTCATACACTTAATCTGTAAATGCTCCCCAGTATAGGTCTCAGCCTAACCAAGGTCTTGTAAAAACTTAAGGACCGGGGTCCAGAGGGAATTTTGTTAAAAACTGGCTCTGCAATCACTGAAATAATATTGACTTCCATTAGAACCAGATGACCATTTAACCAAATGCTTATTTTGATTGGTTCTGATTTTGATGTGCTAAGCAATTTAACTATTCCAAACCAAGCTGTAGGTGGGCTTTCCAGGGAGGAACTCTTGGGTACTGGCATATGAATGATCTTACTCACTTTAGGACTAGTTGGACTTTTTACTGTCTCGAGTCTATGTACTGGCAGCAACTAGAATGGCTTGTCGGTTGTAGATCCTGAAGACAATTTTAACTGTTTGGCTGATGCTTGGGTTTTTTTGGGGGTTTTGCTGTTGGCCAACCTAAAGTCCCTCTGTTCAGAATGTGTCCTGAGTGAAGCTGTGCAATTGCTGCACTCAAGTGGTGTTCTCCAAGCTCAGTCAGACTGGTGAGCGAATCCACTTTCATTGGAATACCCTGCAACTCATATGGTCAACTTGCTGCCTTTTGCAATAATAAAAGCCGAAAATGTGTTGCTGGAGAAGCGCAGCAGGTCAGGCAGCATCCAGGGAACAGGAGAATCGACGTTTCGGGCATAAGCCCTTCTTCAGGAATCTTTGCAATGATAAAGCCAGTTGTAGTGCCTGTTTGAAGTCCAGTTAGGCTTCAGCTAGTAGGCACTTTTGCATGGTTACATCATTAATCTCACATACCAAACAATTTCTCAGCATCTCATTAAGCATTAAATCAAAGTCACAGACTCCTGTCAGTCATCTTAAAACTCGTCAAAAATCCTAAGACAGATTCCCCAGGTTTTTAAATTGCTGAGTAAAAACAATAGCATCTCACAATTAGAGGAGGCTTGGGTCATAACATTCCTTAACTATGTCCTTCAAGTCTTGACAGGTTTTAGTATAGATGAAAAGCCTGTGGTTCCACAAGTTCTCAGGAGAATGACTCGATGCTTTTCATCTGCCACAGTGTCATTTGCCCAGAAAAAATAATGCATTCTTTCCACATATTGGGCCGAGGTCTCGACAGCTGGATCGATCAAGTCAAGCTTCCCAAACAAAGGCGCGATCTAAGAAATGCTTACTCCAACTCAAAGAGAACTGTTGCAAGTGAGTTTCTCCATGCTTTACTCTTGTCACCACTGAAATAATTTCAGAGACCGGTGACCCATCACCAAATCACCCATTATTTACAAATGAAGAGTCCTTGATTCTAATATTGCCTCTTCAGATTCATTTCTCAGAGTACCAGAATCTCTGACACTCCTCTTTTTATCTGTCAGTCAGGGGTCCCTATTTGGACCAGATTAACAGCTCCAATCAGGGAACTCATATTCTATGAGGTCCAGCTTGCTGACTTATCACAATTCAAATTAATCTAGTGAACCTTCTCTGAACTTTGAGATGTCCCATAGTCAAGCAAAGTGGTCTATAAATGTGAGTCTTTCCATTTGTTCAAAACCTGAGGATGCCATCTCAGTAAACATTTTTAGCAGTGAGATGGATAGACTGTAGTTGGATACAGGGAGCAAAGAATGTGGAGCAGACGTGATTTAGTGGGTTCAGCATTGATGTCAAGCATGTTTTCACTGTATATCAAAGCAAACTTGAGGGTCTGAATACACAATCCTATTTCCTATTAAGGCAGGTTAGTGGCCAGAGACAGAAGAGCAGAAATAAAATACACTCTTTCCTACAAAGCAAGGAAGGTACTATTTTTTATCCTTAGGGTTAGCTGCATTGTGTTAGTGTTAGTACAGGTAGTGTTATCTAAGTTGAGAGATGTAATGTAATGCATATTGGTTGATAAGTAAGTAAGATTTTGTACTCTTCTGAGAAACACAATTCAGAAGAAGTATATAAAATGTGATGACAAACTCAATATTGCACTGCCTTTATAAAACTCACTAACCATATAATAATAAGCTGCTGTTATTCTGTAAAATATAAAGCACGTTTCATGCTTTATGACACTGCTAAAAATAATAACATTTATTGATTTAAAATAATATCTAATTTATTGTCACTGAAACGTGCCCTTTGTGGAATATTGTTAGTCACAGCCCTGAGGAAGAGGAAGGACATATTAAGATGCTTCATCATTGATAGCCTAGGCTTCTGGCCTGCAGGCTCCTTCTAGAAGAATCCGTGCTCCAGAATGTTTGGGATGCAGCCAGTTTTCCACTCTACGCTGTGTTCTACAGATCAACGTCATCAGCAGATGGGCTGAGTGGAAAGGATCCAATTCTAATGATGGACGTTGCCAGTGGAGAGGTGGCCCAAAGAGTTGGCTGGCAGGAGGTTGATGATTGAGCTCAGCGTCCTGCAGTCTCCTGCACAAATCCATTCATTGACAGCTGGTCAGTTCCTCACAGGGAGCATGATAATAAAATTATGTCGAGTGATCAAACCGATTAGAGCAGATAAAGATGGCTTGCCACTTCATTACTCTGCCACTGCCTTTGCACAGGAAGGGTGCTGAGGTGAACAAATTTCATTCCTGTTTGGCTGCACATCCTCAGCGAAATACTACCCAAGTCAGGTGAGGGATTCGTTTACTCATCCCAACTGCCAACACAACAATAAGGTTCACAAGTGATTGAAAGGTTTGGGTTCTCCTGCTGTTAATCACACCCAGTATTCAGCCATGTTCATTCAGACAGTTAATGTTTGTCTCTGGTGATCTTGATAACTAATTCTAATGACTGCACTTCTGAATAAATTCTGGATCTATAGCTGCTGGTGATTTTGGGGCTGGATTGTTGCTCAACGGCCTACTAACTGCGGTTTTTCTCCTTAATTCAGAGACTCTCATCAATGATGGAATAAAGCTGACAAGTTCCATTCAATGTTTTCAATCAGCCACATCTATCATTGGGCCTTCCTTTCTTCACTGGAAACATGTCGTAGTGAAGTAGGATGAGCTTCAAGAGAATTCGGCTCACTCCACATCTCAGAATCTGGTGCATACTAGCCATAAGTTCAAGCATCACCTGATATGAATCCATTCCTTGAGGTTAATTGAGTTCATTGTCAGTCTACAACTTTTGATCAAAGTTTAACAAAGAATTACCCAATGTCTCAGTCAATGTTCCTCCTTTAACTTACACCATAAAAACAGATTGACCTCCTCTTTTACTTGTGGGATCTAGCTGTCCACCAGTGCCTTTTCACCTGAACAACAGAACATGAAGAAGATGGAGCGGCTGAGATTGCTGTTACAATTTTATTGCTAGTAAAGCCAAGATTCATTGCCCATCCTGAATCACTCTTGAAAAGGTGATGGTGAGACTGGAAACACTGCAGTCTGTGAGGTGTATAGAGAATCCTAGGATTTTGACTCAGCATCATGGTGAAGGAATGGCAAGTGAGGATGGTGAGTGGTTTGGAGACTAGTTTGTAGGTGATGGATTTCCATGTGTTTGACACCTCCTAGGTGGCAGAAGTTGATGGTTTGGGTGGGACTGCCAAAACATCTTTTGCAAATTGCTGCAATCCATTTTGTCTTGTATACATTGCAGTTTCAGTGCTCCAATAGTACAGAAAAGGAATGTTTCCCATGTTGGACAGGGTGCCAATCAAACAAACTGCTTTACCCAGGACCCCTTGAGCTTCCTGAAATGTTGTTGGGGATGCATTTATCCAGACAAGCCTTGTGGTCTCTCTAGAGCAAATAGGATTAAGGGAGATTTGATAGAGGTGTTGAAATAGTAGAGGTGTTTTTTTTATAGTACATGCAGGGAAACAGTCTCATCTGGCAAGACACTTGGTAAGTCAAATTTACAGTAATTCATAGAAGTACTCGGGGGAGGGGGTGTTATGGGAAGTGAGAATGTTTTTATTTTTTATGCAGCATGTTGAGATGATCTGAAATGTCCTGCCTGCAAAGGAGGTGGAAGCAAATTCAGCATAACTTCCAGAAAGGAAGTAGATAAATACTTGAAAAGAAAGGGTTTGCAGAGTAACCAGAAGGGAGGAGAAGGACTAATGGATTATTTCAAAGAGCTGGCACAATCATAAGCCGAATGGCCACAAGTTATACCATATGATTCACTGACTGAAGTTCAAATATATTTAATTCTTTGTGAAGAGCTTTGGAATATCTTGAGGATGGAAAAAGTTTATATAAATTCTATAAGTCCATTTTTTAAAAACTTAGGTTATGTGTTCCTCAGTTATTCTCACCACCCACCTAGTTGGGAAGGTGGTTTCACTGCCTTGCCCATATGAATGGTCAAGACGTATAGGACTTCAAGCCTGTATGTCATAGATGGTAAGACTGAGGTGGGAGACAAGCTCAATATTCTGAGCAAGAATGAATTGTAATGGAAGAGATCGCTATCAGTCTTTGATGTCAACACATTGAGGATTTTACAGTTAGAGGCTCGGAGATAAACACTCAGAGTGTAGCAACAAAACACCAAATCTTTCAAGACAGAGTCAGATAGAGAATAAATTGGACAGAAAGAGGGAGAGAAATTGGGAGACACAATGAGGGGATGTGAAAATAATGATGCTCAGTAATTACACCTGCAGCCAGAATAAGGCAAAGTGCTTGGCAGCTTTGGTGCAAATCAGGTAGCTCTCATGAAAAGGAGAAGCAAATTTACGGAGCTAATGCAAGGCTTCATTTCAGAGATATGTTACCAGTACCTAGGGCATAGGACATCAAATATTAAGCAATGAACCTGAAATAGTTTGCAGTTTATAAGCTGAATAATACTTACATGGAAATAACCATGATACAATGAGATTTTCTCCATTGACAGAGATAATGGGAAGCAATAACAATATGAATACTATAGATTTCAAAGGGAAATGTTAAAGACCATGCATTAGGGAAACACAATACAAGTGAAAATCACTATGGTAACCAAATTGCCTTTGAGAGTAAGATGGAAGGGCTACATTCTCTTGGGAATTGGGAGACTCAAGGCAGATGGTTATTGGCTGAACAGAGTTTAAAGGATGTAGAAGGAAACTACAGTCAGTTCTGCTATAACGCGCTAGTTCCATTCTCATGCAATTCCACATTATAAGAAAATCACGTAATAGCAACAGTTTTTAAACTAATAGGGCTGGAATTGCGTTATAACCAATACATGCTTTAAAAGTTCGCAGTTTAGAAACAATTTCCCCAATTTGTCAATTGTGTTATAACGAATTTGCATTAATGAAACAGGTGTTACAGCAGAACAACCTGTATAAAAAACTTCTAATGCTTTGAAGATTAATTAAGGGAATGAGATATGAATGTGCAGATAAATATATGAACTATTGTAATATTTGAACAGAATAAGGCACCAGGCTACTCTGGGAAAATAGGAATTCCTATTTTGTTTTTACTACAGCTACAACCTTAATAAACAATGCAGAAACAGGGAGAACAAGCAAAGAGGTAAGAGAGAAGGGCAAGGAAGAACCTTAGATTAAATCCTGCAGAGCTACATTCACAACGTCATGCATTCGTCAATGTGATGACAACAGCAATGTTTTGAAAATCAAATTGCTGTCTGATAGAACTCTCAAACATACAACTGAAGCAGCATCAATTGGGCATTTGCTAAAACCTTTTAGAAAATGGATAGCAGAGCAAAATATGATCCCATTTTCCAAGAGCAAGCCAAGTCTCTCACAAAAGTGAGCCATTAAGCTCCACCATAGAAAACGGTCTGTTTGTGATAGTTCCTTAGAACAGAGATGACACTTGTCCATGGGCAAGAACTTGTTCATAAAGACTTTTAATATGGGGGAGACTATTGTACTGTAGCTACTGCACAGTTCTCACTGATCAGTAACTCTTCAGGTCTTACCACCTGCCATAGGTGTATTGGGATTTACAGATTGACGATCGACCCTGACTAGTCTGTTCTGACAGAACATCCATTGCCATCATGTCCTGAGGTGGGGCCTAAATCTGGAGCACCTGACCCAGAAGTAAAGATGCTGTTCACTGTATCACAAGATCTCCTTTGAGAAAATTTGTAAAAGGCCAATAGAATCTATTTCAAAGAAAGTATACATTAAGAATGAAGATAAACACTGCAATGGTTATGTAGGAAACAAGACATTGAAATAAAAACAAAATGCTGAAGAAACTCAGCAGGTGTAGTAAGATCCGTGAGAGAGACATTTCAAGTGTTCTGAAGAAGTCATTTCATGCTCTAAACATTAAATTTCATTATCTATTGTTAGCAGTAAAAGAAAACTAGCATTCATACATCATATTTCATAATCTCAAAGCACTCTAAAATATTTTACTGCCAGTGAAGCACTCTTGAAGTGTAGTTCTAGTTGGATTGTATGAAAAGCAGCAGGCAATTTGTATACAGGAGGACCCCACAAAAGTCAATGTGATTACAAATGTATTATATATCATAATATTGCCTTATATTGTAAGGAACTAAGTATCCAGAAACAAATTGTTATGTATAAGTTCTCCAGGAAACCACATACATGATTGCATTTGAAAATCATTGGACTTGCAACAGGACACCAGTCAAAGGCAGTCTCCTTGCTAGATAGCATTTATCAAATAGTCCTGAGTGTGTGAAGAATTATGCTGACAATTAATTTAGGATTGTCAGTCAGGTTCCAAGATTCTTTACAGATGAAAAACACACACTGATTGTTTCACCTCAACAAAATAAGTGACAGCTATTTTCTGGTGTATTTCTAGAAGTAATGCCTGGACAGAATAGATGTTGCGAAGTTGTTTCCATTAGTAGGAGAGGCAAGAACCCAAGGGCACAGCCTTACAGTAAAGGGACGACCTTTTTGAACAGAGCTAAAAGGGAAACTTCTTCATCTAGAGAGTGGTGAATCAATGGAATTCATTGCCACAAAAGGCTGTGGAGGCCAGGTCATTGAGTTTATTTAAAACTGAGATAGAAATGTCCTTGAGTTAAGGGGATCAAAAGTTACGGAGAGAAAGTGAAAGAGAGGGGATGAGAAACTTATCAGCCATGACTGAATGGCGGAGCAGACTCGATGGGCTGAATGGCTTAATTTCTGCTTCAAAACAGAGCCAGTCTATGTGGCTTAAAATCTAAACAAAATGTGCTGGTAAACTGCCAGTCATCATTAACTGGTGCATTCTCCATGGCAACTCCTTTATCAATCAAAATCCCCTTACCAATCAATCAGCACTTTCCTCTTATAGAGTATAATGTTGTTTTCCTTTTACTTTGGCATTTCTTGTGAATTGTCCTGCTAAGTGCAAGGTGAAAATATTCAACAAAATGTGACTTTTTTTCTGCAGTATTCATTTTCTGCACTGGCAAACAACTGTACACAATAAACTGCACCATTTATTTTCATGGTGTTGGTTGGGAAGATCACTCCTGCCCTTGTTTGAATGGATCTCCCATAAATCATCAATTAGGTACAGCAATGACAAATGGTTACTTGATGCGAGATATGGAGGATTATAGCACTCCTGCAACATTGACAGCAGTACCTTCAGGAGTGATTTGCTTAATGAGTTAAACAAAAAGGAAGGATAAGGAATGAAGGCTCGCATGGGTTTTGGAAGACAAATTTAAGCTAACAAATGAACTGGAATAAAAAAGCGAACATGAAAGGATGATGATAACACATTGGATATTATATATCTTGACTTCCAGAAGGCATTTTGCTATGTGTCTCACCAAAGTAAGTGCTCAAGGGACTGAGAGAGAAGTTGCAAGTCTGACAGAAAATTGGCTTGACAATAGAAGGGAAAGGAGATATAAGTGGTAATTATTGGTGCTGGGTAGTAGTGACTAGTGAATCTGTAGGGATCAGTCCTGTGGCTTCTGTTATTCACAACATTTATTAATGACCTTGAGAGAAGAATTTTAAGCAGAAAGCTGATAATGAATCAACAGAAAGATAATAGTTGAACAACCTTCAAATGTATTTTTAAATTAGTGCCTGTGCAAATTAGTGGCATATGGTATTCAGGCCTGGTAAATGGAAGATAATGTGAATGAATATTAATAACTATGATTACATAAGGAGCAGGCATAATTTTTGTAGAGCACAAGAAAAATGTCTAAAATGATAGTTGACTTCTCCTTAACAAGTTATCCTTAACAAATGGCACAGTGAATATATATGTATAAATATCTTATATATTCAGTGTGTATGAATCCAAGAGAATAATATTGACTTTCGGTGATCTATTATTGACACCACAGGAGATAATTAAACCTTCAAAAAGATGTAGGGTTATTACAAAAGACAGAATAAAGAGCAACAAGGGAAAAGGGCAAATGTTCGTGATTTCACTGCATAAATATTTACACTAATTAATTATTCCTATATTGTAATATTCAAGAGCTCATGTTGAACACCTAATTGCCCGTGACCTCTACCTTGCACTCTGTGACTAATTTAATATGGGACACCTCAGTGCTTGATGAACTTGCATGTTCATTATGACAATTTCCTTTTGTCTCTATCTATGCTATTCCATTGTAAAGGCTAAAATTGCAAGGCAAGCAGTTAGGAAATAATAACAAAGTAAATGCAGTGGCAAATGGGAATCACTAAAAATGAACCAAAGGGCAGATTTCATAGATGAAGACTACAAATAAAATCTCATGAATTCAGGTCAAATTGCTCCACATTTCAAGCTGTTAAGAAATTGGAATGAGTTTCTCTCAGCTTCCTAACTAATAGGCAATCTGTCCCTCACCTCCAGTCTCTAAACGTGCTCTTTTCTGTCCCAACCTTGTTATTTTATTGATGCAGTCACAGTTGGAGTCCTTCTGGCCTTCCGTTCATCATTCCAATCCTCAATGCTTCCTCACTTTGCTGCAACTAAAATCCACAGTGTAGTCTTTCCCCAAGATCATAGAACTATAAAGTTCTATACCTTCTTCAGATTTCAGAGGAGGCTAGAGTCAACCATAACCATGTCATCCTTTGAACAGCTTTTTTTTTTTCAAATCAGTACTTTCGAATTGATGAAAGAGGAGGGGAAACAATACTAATGGCCCCGCTATGGTAACAATAACTGTGCTAACTTCCCATATGACCATAAGAAATAGGAACAGGAGTAAGTCATTCAGCCTCACAATATCACTCAATAGGATCATGACTGATCTGACACTTGTCACATTCTACTTTTTCTCCATAACCCCTGATTCCCTACTGATCAAGAATCTCTTCAGCTCAGCATTAAGTATGCCCAAGGACTCTACCCCCATATGTGTCTGTGGTAGGAAGTTCCAAAAACTCACAATCCTCTGAGAGGATAAAGCCCCCTGGCCCTAGACTCTCCCATGAAGGGAACCATCATTTAAGCATTTACCCTCTCAATCTCCTCAAGAATCCTGTATATTTCAATGAGCTCACCTCTCACTCCTTTAAAACTCCAGTGAACAGAGTCCCAACCTGTTGAATGTTTGCTCATGAGACAATCTTCCATACCGGGTGTAATCCAGTGAACATTCTCTGAAATGCCTCCAAAAACATAATATCTTTCCTTAAATATGGGACCAAAACTGCTCACAGTCCTCCAGATGTGCTCTCACCAGTGCCTTGTACAGCTACAGTAAGATTTCCCTACTCTTACACTCCAACCCCCTTGAAGTAAGTGCCAGCATTCCATTAGCCTTTCTGATTGCCTGCTCCGCCTATGTGCTACCTTTCTGAGCTTTGTGTGCAAGTACAAGTTTCCAAATTACCTTCCCATCTATTCCTTGTAAATATAGTGATGCTCTGTACCATACCCTTGATCCTTCATGTTGTAACCATATTGATGTTGTGCACTATCATCTTTGGCCTTCCCACATGTAATAAGGCAGTTTATGCAAAGTCTCCTGAAAGAGTTAACCTCTTCTGGTTTGGAACAGAGTGAAGGAGCACAGGTTTGGGAATTCATCAATTCAGCATCTTACATACTTCCAAGATTCAAAAAATTCTTCCATGGGAAGTTGATGTCACTGGCTGTCAGCATTTGTTGCCCATCCCTAATTGCCCTTGAACTAAGTGGCTTGCTATGCAATTTCTGAGGTCAGTTAAAAACCAATCACATTTCTGTGGATCTGGAGTCACATGTAGGCCAGGATGGCAGACTTCCTTCCCTTAATGGAATTAGTGAACCATGTGAAGTTCTACCACAATAGATGATAGTATCATAATCACTATTATTGAGGCAAGCTTCCAATTCCGGATTTGTTAATTACATTTTACATGTTGCCATGGTGGGATTTGAACCCACATCCCAAGTCATATTCCCTGAGCCTCTGGATTGCTGGTCCAGTGACATTATAACTACATTGCTGTCTGCCCATTAAATATTGTGACATAACTGGTACGCTATTACTCTTAGGAGCAGGTTATGTAGCTTTGTAATAGGATTCTTCTGCAATGTTTTTCCACATTGGGGAATTTTTGTGAGGTCACATTTACTGTCAATCCATTTCCAGGTTAGTTACAACTGGAATTAAATAAAAGAGAGGGAGTGACTGAAGGAGAAAGAATTAGGCATAGAGGGAGAAGGAAAAAGTAGTAGAAATTAGGCTTTGAAAGATGACCCAGGCTTGGGCCTGAACATTATTCACCTAAACTGCAACAGCAAATCTGAAATTTGTTTCTGAAAAAGCTGTGAATTTTGGGTCAAATTATATATTCGAGGCTGAAAAGGACAGATTTTTGTTAGGTAAGGATAATAAGAAAAAAGTAGGGAGTTAAGGTACTGATCAGCTATAATCCAACTGAATGATAGAACAGACTCAAGGGTTAGATGGCCTACTCCTCAAAATATGTCACTAGACTAATAATCCGGAAGAGTCAAAAAGTGTGGTGCTGGAAAGGCACAGCGGGTCAGACAGCATCTGAGGAGCAGGAAAGCAGTCCTCACTTTCTCCTAATATTCCAGAAGCACAGGCTCATATTCATGGTTTAAATCCCACCATGGCAAAAGGTGAAATTTGAATTAAATTAAAAGACTAACCTCATGGTGACCAAGAAACCACTGTTAATTGTCATAAAAAGAAACCCATCTGGTTCACTAATGCCTTTTAGAGATATAAATCTGCCGCCCTTACCTGTTCCGTCCGACATGTGACTGCAGATCCACAGGACTGAGGTTGACTCCCAATTGCCCTCTGGTCAATTAGAGATGATCAATAAATGCCTAGCTAGTGACTCTCACATCACATGAACAAATTAAAATATAAAGAGAATGTTCATCAAAAAATTGGGAAGTTCATCAATTTCTCTCTCCCAGCCTAATTCCTGCTCCCAATTCTCATAATTCATGATGCCAATTTGTAGTACCGGAATACTATTCTATCACAGGTCAACTAGCTCAGTGCACAGAAACTCCATGTTGCTCAACACCAAACAGCATCATAGGTCACAGTTCATGGACACCAGCTACATGCACCCCTTGCACATGGACACTGGCTTTGAACATCTGCCAACCAGTGTGGTGAGGGTGGAATAGAGGCATTTTCAGAGGTAGGGTCAAGGACAGTAATGAGGAAAGCTCAAGGTGTATGGGAGGGGTATGCAGAAAAATATTGGAGAGTATAGGCTGCAAGAGGGGGGCATTAGTGACAATGACCACCACCATTGTCTCCACATGGGGTGGGAGCAAAGAGGAGCAGAATGGGCTCATTAAGGTGTAATACCAGTGTTCAGAGGCATGGTGGACAGTTGTAGATGAAGTTCAATATAATGGGTCTTAATAGAAGTTTGAGGGTGGGGGATGGATGGAAATGGGCTATATGGGTCGTGTGAGGTTAAAGGAGACATGGGGGCATTAGAGGGGTTAGCTGGTGTTAATTGTGAACTGTGTTCTCTGCCATCACTTGCCATTCTCTAAATGCAAAATGCAACTGGAAGATGGCTGGGATAATGCCCGGGGGTGGGTGGCGTCAGTGCCACTATGCTGGGCAAAAATACAAGATTCACATTTGTTAGACATTCAGATATTGAACTGGCAAATACATGAAGCAACTGTACCCCAGCCAATTGATCTGCAATCATTTCATTGTCCATTTGCAATACAAGCAGAGGAATGGCCCTTAGAGGTCAGATGCAATTCGCCCATTGGTCATTGCAAATTGAATACTGGTATCTCGATGCTGGAGTTAGCAGCAATGACTTAAAAAGAGGCCAACACTGGCCAAAGGTGATCAGAAACTCTACCCTCTCTCATGACATTCCGTCGAACACTTCAACTCCCCCTCCCAATCTGTCAAGGACATGCAGGTTCTGGGCCTCCTCCACCACCAAACTGTTACCACCCTACGCCTGGAAGAGGAACGCCTCATATTCCGCCTTGGGACTCTGCAACCACACGGGATAAATGTGGATTTCAACAGTTTCCTCATTTCCCCTCCACCCTCATTATCCCTGTCCCAAGCCTCCAACTCAGCACCGCTCTCCGGACCCGTCCATCACTGCTCCCTCTGACCTATCACCTTCTCCCTCACCTTCATCCACCTATTGCTTCTCCAGCTACCTCCCCCCAACCCCAACCCTTCCTCCCATTTATCTCTCAACCCCAACCCACAAGCCTCATTCCTGATGAGGGGCTTTATGCCCTAAACGTCAATTCTCCTGTTCCTCGGATGCTGCCTGACTGGTTGTGCTTTTCCAGCACCACACTCTCGACTCTGATCTCCAGGATCTGCAGTCCTCACTTTCTCCTCCATGATAAAGAGCCTGTTAGAAAGTTGGAACCACATTAACTGTGGGCAACAGGGCCTTCTCTAAATCATACTGTGTATCTTGGGGATTGGTTCACTGAGATGGTTCGATGTAATACAGAGTAATACCAACAGTATTATTACGCATCACATGATAACTGACAGGAGCTCATTGTGTCCGAGGGCAATAGAAGCAGAGATGTATGAACGTTTTCAAAAGGAAATTGGATGGTCAATTCAGGGAAATAAACTCGCAAGGTCACAGAGATGGAGTAGGAGACTGGGGCTGATTGGTTTATTTCACAGAAAACCAGCATGAATTTGATGGGCAGAATGGCTTCCTTCTATGGACAGAATTTTCTGTTGTTTTCTTTAGGTTTGGAGATGAGTGCATTAGGTGCCAATTAGTATTAGCTCCACCAAAGAGATAACTCAATAAGAGATGTAGGCAGAGCAAGGCCAGTGTCTCATCCTATCACTGTCCGTAACACTGTCGGGTTGCCAGAGCCACCTGGCTGTGACTTCTGGATCTTGAGTTCCGCCAATTAAGGCCTACTCCAAAGAGGATCCAGAAGTGAGAAGGTAAATTTTACTTTTTCTTGAGGGTAGGGATTGTGGGGTGAGGGGTGTCACAGGCAAGACTGGGCGGGACCATTTGGCTTTTTGTTTGCCTACTCTCAGCCTCCAGCCCAGTGCCTAAACCCCTAAGTGAGAGGCAAGTTTCTGCGTTTCCCACCTCTCTTGTCTACTGGGTGATCGGGAGATGGCAAGTTGAAGTCCTTAAGTGACCATGACTTGGCAGCTTAAGAACCTTAGTTGCTGCCAAGTTGTGAAAGCTCCTCATGGACAAGCTCACCCAATATTTGATTGGTGAGATTTCAGAAGGGGGCAAGTTTCTGGCCAGTGCCAATTATTTTCCCCTTCTTGCCACCTCTAAGTACAGTAATTCTATGTTATTATGTTCTGAAAAGCATTATAGATTCAATGGTAACTTTCAAAAGCAAACTGGAGATAGAGTTGAGAAGAAAAATAACTTATAGGGCTTTGATATAATAGCAAACTATTGAAAGCAATTGAATAGTTCTCTACAATCTCTGAACAAGATGATGGGCTGAATGGTTTTAGGTGCTTAAAATTTATCTTTAGGGCAGCATGGTGGCTCAGTGGTTAGCACTGCTGCCTCACAGTGCCAAGGATCCAGGTTTGATTCCTGCCTCGGGTGACTGAGTGGAGTTTGCACATTCTTCCCCATGTCTGCTCCGGTTTCCTCCCACAATCCAAAGATGTACAGGTCAGGTGAATTGGCCATGCTAAATTGCCCATCATGTTAGATGCATTAGGGTAAATATAGAGTAGGGGAATGGCTCTGGGTGGGTTACTCTTCAGAGGATCAGTTTGGACTTATTGGGCCAAAGGGCCTGTTTCCATACTGTAGGGAATCTAATCTCAAATGTTCTAGTCTTAAGACTAGCCGCTCTGCACGCTATATAAAATATAGTTGCCACATAGTCATTGCTAACACGAGGCTTATTGCCTGAGATTTTAGATGGTGGATTTTGAAATATTAGCACAATGTGGGCCATTACACAGCACAAAATACACCATGATGTCACGGTCCACTGGAAATCGGACTTTAAGTCGAGTTAACATGAGACGACATTTAAGACCAGGCACTCTGCTTTAACTGCATGACCCTTGGAATGATACTGCTTTTCATTTGTAAATCTTCTTTCCTCCTGAGGCTTGCTAGTCTCAAAGCGATCAATAAAATGTGATAATCCCTATATAACAATCAGAACTAATGGGCTTAAATTGCTCCCATTCAAACATCCTTTTGGGTCCCTGGATAATGAAAGTAAATCCTTATCCTCAATTACCAACTGTAAATGTTCTCAATTCTCACAAGTTGATCCTGCGCTAACATGTCTGTAACCTAATGTGTAATGCCTTCAGTTTATTGGTTCTGGAGCTCTAAGTCCCCTCCCGTTATTTCTCAAAGCTTTTGATTCATATTTAAGAAAATCATCAAGATTTTCAGGAACACAGGACAGGAGGTCTCACAAGGTAGCAGGACTGAGAGTTTGCTTTCTTTTCAAGCCCCTTCCCTATTTGAAATGAGCCATCCTGAAGAGGACTGCTCATTCACAAATGCTGCTACCATAAAACTCCTCTGTCTCAATATAAATATTGAGCAAGCTCATCCATCTGATATATGTGTGCAGATCATTGTCTAAGAACTTCTAGGTTCACAACGCTGTCCCTGTCTCCAATTCTCCATCCCCACAAGACTTGGCAATTAGATCCTGGCGAAGGGCTATGCAAGACTTTGTATAATGGGGGACCTTAGGATACCATCATTATCATCAAGATCTTAAGGATTGGTGATCAGATTTCAGTCATGTGTCTGGCCACAATGATCCAGGACCACTTTGCCATGGCAGCCTCTTCTCACCTTCACAGCTTGCGAGTCTTCCATCGCCTGAGAACCTTTCAGCCCACACTTCATCTGACACTCCTCTAAGTTACCACAATTGGAGCTCTACAAGAAGTGAGAAGCTTCCGATGGGATCACTCAAGAGTTCACAAGCCCCTCCACCACATCAAGCCAGTGATCCACGGAGGGCTAATCAACTGACAAGGGACTCACAGCCAAGCTTGTTTTCTACACAATTTACACATTCTGTCGAGCGTGCATTCTCACGTCTTCACGGTGGCTTTGTACTTCAATGTCAGAAGGTGCTGAGTTCAAACCTTGGTCCATTTCAACTTGTCGTACACAATCAAGATATTCATCAGAATTTGTGAATTGCAGAGGGGTGTGGATGGTGGTGGATGAACCATCAACAGGTGGCTAGCAGAAGCTTGTAAAATCCTCTTGCTCCTCAGGTCTACATAGTGAGGAGAGGAGCATCATGGGGGACCTCAGGGATCTCACCTGCCCTTTAGCAAGTTGCCCTAGATCAGGATCATGATCAGAATAATGAGTTGCAGCAGAAGCAGTGAATTTTTCATGGTGATTGAGGAAAAACTAGTAGAGCGAACAGCTGCTTAGAGAGAGAAGACACTTTGGGAAGAAAATTTTTGTTTCTTACAAGAACACATGAGGAAGGCAAAAAGAAAATACCTCCTGTTCTTTTCCATTTACACATCGTTCATTACTTATTAAAATTAAGAATGGAAGGTTCTTATAAGCAAAGGAAGGGGAGTAGAGGAATGAATAGAAGACCCACACTCAAGCAGATCACTACTACATTGTTACTGCCTGTTATAAAGATAAGTTTGGCCATAGAAGGAACACTTCACAGATTGTCAGATTGCAAGCCCTTCCTGTGGGACAAAGGAAGAGACAACGATATGGAAACAAAACATTTCCAGCAGGGGTTATAGAATAATGTTCAGGAGTAGGAGTCTTGGCCAATTCTATTCCTCACTCCTCAAGTCAGGGTCCCAGAAGGCGGTCGTACTGCACCGATTCCCAGCTCAGTGGCAATAAATTAAGAATCTTGCATCAGACCAGCACAAACAAAGCAACAAAGGAATTGTGTGGGGCTCAGCAGCACATGCACTATGGAGTCATTGAGTTATCCAGCATGGAAATAGACCCTTCAGTCAAAGCACTCCATGCCAAACATAATCCCAAATTAAACTAGTCCCATCTGCCCGTACTTGGCCCATAACTCTCCAAATATATCTTATCATGCATTATTCATGTATTTAAATGTTGTACATCTACCTGCATCGACCACTTCCTCTGGAAGTTCATTCCACAAACTATTCTGTTTTTAAAAATTTCCCTTCATGTCTTTTTTAAATCTTTCTCCTCTCACCTTAAAAATGTACCTCCTAGTCTTGAGATTCCCCACCTTAGGGACAAGACACCTGTCATTCATCTTATCTATGCCCTTCATGATTTTATAAATCTCTATAAGCTCACCCCTCAACTTCCTACATTCTAATAAGAAAAGTCCCAGACTATCCAACCTCTCCTGAAAGCTCACACCCTCCATTCCTGGCAACATCCTGGTAAATCCCTTCTCTACGCTCTTCAGTTTGATAATACCTTTCCCATAACAAGGCAATCAGAACTGGATACAACAGGCTTCACTCACAAGGATCTCAATGAAGGCAGTCTAGACAGGGTAGCTGTAGAAAAGATCCCTGGCAGGGAGATGCTCTCGAAATAAGGGTCACAGTCTCAGAACATTTATGGCTGGAAAGAGGAGCAAATTTTACACTTTGGAATTCTCTTCATTATAGTACGGTCTTCCTGCCAGTACAAAGATCCAAATGTCACCAATGAAATATTAACTATATATTCACAAGAGCTGGCAGTAATGACAATTATTTCAGGTGCATTTTTGTCCTTGTCACGATGAGGGCTGTTACTGTTAAGATCAGATTTTGTGATCAAGAAAGCCTTTTACCCAACTATCTGGCTCAGACTTGAGCAGCTATTGCCCAGACATTGCTACAGCCAGTACTCAATCAGAGAAGAGCCCTTTGTTAATTTGTTTAATTTATCTGGATTTGATCCATCAGAATACAGGCTCTCCCTCAATTGATTATTTGTTTTGTTGAATTGGCAATAGTTTGTCAATTAAAGTTAGCTGTACAACATTCCCATTTCCATACCCGTCCTGGGAGTCTGAGGGATAGCCAATTTGTTTTAACCAAATCCTGAACCATTTTGGATAGTGGACTCACACCTACTTAATTTAAATAGTCTGAAAACATATACTGGAAGCTCAAGGCAAAATCTGTAGACAGTAAAGTCTCACATCAATTCAAGGAAGCAAGCACATTGCAAATGGAATCCAGCAGAGAGAGACATTCACCACAGCAGACGGGCCTGAATTTAAAAATGTGCTGTAACCGAAGGGTGAAAGCATAGCTACTAATAAACTATCCAGTCAGAGAGACTTTCATCTAGTCTCTGGGCTGAATTTGAACCCAGTCCCAGATGGTGAAAGGACAGTGTTATTCAATCTCCCACTGTCTCAGCAAAGTGTTTTCAATTGTGAAAGGACTTGACGAAATCCATGTTGCAAAATTGTTTGTGTGTGTGTGTGGACGAGCATAGCATTACAATATGGTCATCACCAACAGGTCAAATAATAAATTTAAAAGGAATTTCTTTACAGAGAGCATAGTGAAAGTTGTGGGATTCACTGCCCTGACCGATCAGTGTCAAACTGCCTGTCAAAATATTTTAAAAAAACCTTGGTAGAGAACTGTCAGTTATTAATTGGTGCGTCAATTAATCAATACTCTGCTCTATGATAAATATGTTGTTTTCCTTTTAAATTGTTATTTGCAAATTGTCTGGGTGAATGCAAGACAAAAAATTTGGCGAAATGTGATCTTTTCCGACCATACACAAGTTCTATAGTTCCAAGTATCAATCTATATATTATTAAAATTCTTGATGTAAATCAATGCAAATGGCAGGTCTGTCAAATCCTTGAAATAATGATGCAGGTTCATTGAACTTTTAAGATTCATTTCCTCCCAGCAATTTCAATAGTCAGCATGCAGTCTGTAATCCACTGCCATGTTTGTGGAATCTCCACATCAAACGGAAAGAATATACAAACCATCCCAAAGAATATGCCATAGTTACTAAGCAAATAATGCAGAGCACAGGTCTTCAGCCCATAGCTTTTGTTTTATCCAAATTAGACATCTGTTAATTGATATGACATAGAATGACTATCATTGAGCAAAGACTCACATTGTGATGGTGGGGACATTTAGAGGAGCCAAGTCAGATCACCCACAAGCAATGTCTGACTAAAGACGGTTGCAAATGCTTCATTCCTGTCTTTTGAACCCAGATGCTGGGCACTGCCATCATTAAGAATGCCATTGTTCATGGCATCTCCTTCTGTTAGTTGTTTAGTTGCCCAGCACTAATCACAAGTAGATATAACAGGACTGCAAAGGCTTGATCAGATTCTCTGGTACTAAGATCACTTTGTATATGCCGCTTTTATACTTTTGCACTCAAAAAGCCTCTCATGATTCAAAGACATTTCCTTCCAGTATCTCAGCTCATTCAAAGTTCTGTTTGCTCTGCATGAAGAGCTTCCTAACAATGCTGTTATGGTTCCCTGACACCAGCTGGAATCTGAGCCTCTTTGGTCTATTACTAACATTTCCTTGAAGTATAGGTTTATGATAATTTACCACTTAATATCTGAGTAAGAGGAAGTGTACACTGTGGTACACCTAGGAGTGTTCCTGCCTCTTGGCTGAAAGATACAAGTCCAACTCCCACACCAGAACTTGCTGATCATGGAAGGACCATTTGTATTATGGCCAAACTGTTTGGTTGTCATTTGTAAATCTTTTACATGCATCTGAGGGCAGATAGAAAGAATGGGAGATGCTACTGGTCAGGAGAACGTAAATTAAACATATTTTACATATAGACCAATGGACATCTATGGCCCAGCGTTCAGAAACCAGAACAGGAGAGAAGACAGACTTTATACATCGGAGTGTCCAGTCCATCCCCTGTTATCAATGCTAGAAGCGAGGTCACATCATTACTTCAGAGACGGCTTTCAGTTGTAGCAAATGTTTTGTTTCAGAGTTCCTCTTGGAAATATTGTTTTTTCTTGTGATCAAGTTGATAGCTCTCTAGATAATGAGGGGCATCAAATTATACAAAAGGAACAGCATTTCAGGATTTCAAGACTAGGAGGCATATTTTTAAGGTGAGAGGAGAAAGATTAAGAAAAAACATGGGGCAACTTTTTTTTACATGGGGTGATTCATGTGTGGAATGAACTGCCCAAGGAAGTTGTGGATGCAGGTATAGTTACAATGTTTGAAAGACATTTCGATAAATATATGAGTAAGAAATATTTAGAGGGATATAGGTCAGGTGCAGGCAGGGACTAGTTTAGTTTGGGAATCATAATGGGCATAGACTGGTTGGACAGAAGAGTCTGTTTCTGTGCTGCATGGCTCCAAGACTCTATAACAGTAGGTTTATTAGATAGTTTCGAAGAAAGGGCTGAATAACAAGGAAAGGCAAACGGGGCATGGAAGGTCATGGAAGCCTATCTCTTGTGATTATTGTCTCTCAACTGAAGGTTGACTTCGACTCAAGGTCACAGGTTTTTGCCATGAGTCTTTATGGGCTGGATTTTATGGCCTTCCATCAGCATATTTTAGTGGTGAGGAAGGGGTGCACATAAAATGCAGCACGTGTCCAGCCCATCAAGTTCCTGCTCACTGCCGATCACTCTTCCACTTCACAGGGCTCAGTTGAGACATTGGCTTATTGAAGCCACTAAATAGTCAGTCAAATAAAGAGTTTAATCCTGCACCAGACACCCATTCATCCAAAGTAAGGAGAGCCCTATGTTAACCGGATTATCCTACAGGTTTTACCAGGCAAACTGGTTTCAGAGAAGTGGAGCTCTGGGGGTGGGCTGGAGTGGGGAGGGAGAAACCTCCTTTGGAGGGATCCTCTGTGTACATATGAATCACCCCTTCAGTCCCAAGTCACAGCATCTTTAACGCTCCCACACCAACCTCTCAAACCAAGTGCCCACCTCCCTAATCCCCTCACTGTCACTTATCAGCTAGGCCCTGCCAACACCCTGCATTTGTCTTCCATCCAGCCACCATAATCGCCTCTCCCTTGGGTTCTAGCCATAGTTCCAGAAGTGGCCATCTCTTCAACCTGGCGCAACTGGGACAAGAAAGCTGATGGCTAACAGGATATAAGGGTATCTTTTGTTATTTTCTGTATTTCTAATTGTGGACTGAAACAAGAGAAGTAATGTTTGAAAACCAAGGATTGCTACATGCTTTGACAACAAGTACCCTGACACTTTTTGTAAGCACCATTTGTACAGCTACTCTTTGAGCAGTAGTTAACGTGAGTGGAATCACTCCACGGAGGCTGGTATTGTGTCAGCAAGTCACCCTTTATTTACGTGTTCATAGTACATGACACTGACCCAGCTGGCTCAGAGCCAGCTCCTTGAGTGAACAGAATCCCTGACACTCCTGTTTATATCTGTCAACCAGGACTCTGTTTGGACCAGGCTAACACCCCCATTCAGGGAACTCATTTTCTGTGAGATCCACCTGGCCAATCTTGTTCCAATCACTACAATGAGGTGTCAGATGAACTGAAGTTTCGGATGGTACAAGTAACAGATTGGTAACTGGTCACTAGACTCAGGCCAATGGCAAAGGCCTTCTGCTTTCCATCAATGATGTGATTGGTTCTCAAATCGCTGAGTCTGAGGTTGGGACTGTAGCCAACAGATTTACATCAGCTCAGGAGCTTGTTGTTTCCTGCAGTAAAAGCTACTTTAAATCTGAAGAAAACCATAAACAGAAATTGCTTGTGAAACTCGGCGGGTCTGGCAGCATCTGTGGGGAGAAAGCACAGTTAACATTTTGAATCTGGTAATTCTTCAGAGTCTTCTGGAAACATTAAACCTATTTTCTTCCCACAGAAAGTGGGAAAAATTTCTGTTTTTGTTTCAGACCTCAAGTGAGTTCATAGCAAGGTTTGAGAAGATTTGTAGCTCAGGGTGAGGTTCTAGATGTAAGTTTGTTCGCTGAGCTGAAAGGTTCATTTTCAGATGTTTCATCACCGTACTGGGTAACATCATCAGTGTGCCCCTGGTGAAGCACTGGTGTTAGTGACCTGCTTTCTATTGATGTGTTCAGGTTTCCTTGGGTTGGTGATGCCACTTCCTATGGTGATGCCATTTCCTGTTATTTTTCTCAGATTGTGGTAAATGGGGACCAAGTCAATGTGTTTGTTGATATAAATATCCAAAACTAGTTCATCCTTACTTGCTATAAGCTGTGACTTTTAATTGATAATTAAGAGATATTTGATAAGTGAGCCAGCAATCCTGTCCCTCTTCCAAACCAATGAGAGCATCTGGAGAAGGATAACCAAGAGCAGTATTCTGTCCAGCACAAGAATCATATGAATCGTGCCAGGAATCACTCAACTGCCTTCCCAGTCTTTCCCTCCATCCATAAACCCATGCTTTTCTCTTGTGGGTGTAAGTAAGGGGCACTTTCTAATGGGATTACAGTTTTATTTAGTTGAATTATATACCAACAGTCCACAGCAGCTTATCTGTACCTTGAGTCTAATAACTTGTAATAAATAGTATTTTTTTGTTGAGTACATTCATCTTGCCGGATACTTTCTGTCAACCTGGATCCAGAAGGCAGATAAATTGGGCAATCTTTGCATATTTTTTAAAGTCTTTAACTATTTAGATGACTCCAGGAAGAGCAGGGCTGGATTTGCAGTGCACCACCGCAACGAAGCATGACAAGGATTTTCTCCCCAGAAGAGCGCAGATGTCTTGTTCTGAACCAATTAATGCCCTCCAGAGTGGGACAGTCATTTTATCCACAGGGAAGTTCCCCACTGACTGAGGGTTGCGGCATGGCACCCCATGAAATACAAACTCGTGACTGAGCAGGCCAATTTTAGACACTCAGTTCTTTGGGCACATGTGACAGGATTTCATTTGAGGTAGTGGGGCTTCAAGATTTGTTTCCTTCTCTGCCTCAGTGAGATATTTGGACTCAAAGCGTGATGATGGGTAGCAAGCAGCTACCAGTCATTAATGTAAATGTTGCTGTACTTGAAGGAGCTTCAACTGTCTTTGAAACATTTTCCTTGCCTTCCCCTGAAATGTTGGCCATTTGAGATTTGCAAGAACAAGACCTTGTTAGCTTTCAACCATGCAGACGTGCATCCATCAAAGTTGACATTGCAGAGTTTTGTCAGACTGCTTGTGGACTTGGCTGCGAGAAGGTAGACTTAGTGGGCGGCACGGTGGCACAGTGGTTAGCACTGTTGCCTCGCAGCGCCAGAGACCCGGGTTCAATTCCCGCCTCAGGCGACTGACTGTGTGGAGTTTGCACGTTCTCCCCGTGTCTGCGTGGGTTTCCTCCGGGTGCTCCGGTTTCCTCCCACAGTCCAAAGATGTGCAGGGCCAGGTGAATTGGCCATGCTAAATTGCCCGTAGTGTTAGGTAAGGGGTAAATGTAGGGGTAGGGGTATGGGTGGGTTCGCTTCGGCGGGTCGGCGTGGACTTGTTGGGCCGAAGGGCCTGTTTCCACACTGTAATGTAATCTAGACTTGATTCAATGGTCTTCCTGCTATGTCAAAAGAATGGGAGGAAGACACTGCTGATGGAATTTCCCTCGAGTTCCCATGTGTTACTGGTGCATGCTTTAGGTCTCATTGCAATTAAGGAGCATGGGGACAACAACTGGTGTGTGAATTAAGACTTCAGCTGACCTGTGCTGGTCTTTGTGGTCAAACACACACTGATGGAAGGCTGTGTTGATGCAGTTGATCCACTGTTGGATGTCCTCCTCAAAGGTGGCTTTTTGACAGAGGTGGCTATCAAGGCACAGAAACTGCTCAGAATATTCCAGACTCTTTCCTTCAACATGTATGGTAAATGGAATACTTTGGCTGAACAAGTCTGGGTTAAAATAGGAGTTTTATTCTGGAAATGTTCAAACGCAGAGCGCAAAGTGGGTCAATGACACTGCAATCATCCACAAACTGTAGATTATGTATACTGTGGTGGTCAGTTTAATTTTGGCACAGAAATTACAGAGGTTAAAGTGTTTTTCAGCAAGACACCATTTAATAAAGACATCAGAGAGCAGCTGACACAAAACAGAAATTGGAAAGCTTCAACAGGTCTGGCAACATCTGTGGAGAGAAATCAGAATTAATGTCCTGGAAAGAATGTTTCTGATGTTCTGAAGAAGGGTCACTGGACCCAAACATTAATTCTGGTTTCTGTCCTGACAGGCTGCCAGACCTGCTGAGGTTTTCCAGCAATTTCTGTTTTTTATTTCTAATTTCCAACATCTGCAGATTTTGGTTTTTTTTTGTTTAGAGAGCAGTTGAACTTTGCTGAGGTGAATAGCTACCTCCAGGTAGATTGTGAATAATATTACAAATATCGTAAGCCTTGCTTGACCGTAGTCTGTTTTACATCTTAAAGTTTTAAACACTCAACAACATCTCACTGGCAAACCTAAATAGAGAAATAGAGTACACTTGAAGGAATGAAGGCCACAGATAATGGGGCAAAGTGCTTAGGTTCCTAGCTTCCTCAGGGTTATATCATGAGAACTATTGCTTCAGCCATAGGACTAGTCGGAAACCAGTACACTGCACTTTCATATCTAGCATTTAAATTCAAATCCTTTTCAGTTTATCATCTCTAGTTGGACAATTTCCTGGAAGTCTGATCACATGATATTAAATCAAATGACACTTCTCAGCAGTTCAAACTCATTGTTCCTTTATCTTATAAAAGGCCACACCTGCCAAGCATTACCATTGAAGGAGAACTTTTGGTCCATCATGCCTGTGATGACTCTTTGAGAGCGCAGTCCATGAAGTTCTTGCAGATTATTCCTTTATATCTTGAATGTTGCTGAACAGAAAGTTGTCAGTCTTTTGAACTTCTTCCCACTGACAGCTGTGAGAACAAGGCTCTTGTGTATATTTAAGGCTGAAATAGATTCTTGATTGGTAAGGGTCATGGAGAAAAAACAGGAATGAGAAATGTCAGATCAGCCATGATTCTATTAAATGGTGGAGGAGGCTCAAAGGACCGGGTGGCCTACTCCTGTTCCAATTTCTTATGGTCTTCCATCAGAAATCTATTAGCCATTGGATATGCAATTCATTGTGTTGCTGGAAAAGCGCAGCAGGTCAGGCAGCATCCAAGGAGCAAGAGAATCGACGTTTCGGGCATAAGCCCTTCTTCAGGAATCGTGAAGGATTCCTGAAGAAGGGCTTATGCCCGAAACGTCGATTCTCCTGCTTCTTGGATGCTGCCTGACCTGCTGCGCTTTTCCAGCAACACATTTTTAAGCTCTGATCTCCAGCATCTGCAGTCCTCACTTTCTCCCAGTATGCAATTCATTGACAGTTGCGTTAAGAATTTTCTGATTGCTTAGTCATCAATAATATTGGGGGAGTCCTCTTCATTTCTCATCCTATCCTTCAGTCCAAATCATGAAAGCATTACCATGTTAATTTATTGTATTGATTAAGAATTTTACTGCAATTCTTCACAGAATCATAGAATGACATAGCATCAAAGGAGCACATTGAGGTCCTTATTGAGTCATTGGGATCTATAGCACAGAAAAGGCCTTTTGACCCATCACATCCTTGCTGGTCAAAAACAACTACCTAGCTATTTTAATCCTATTTTCCAGCACTTGATCTTGTATGCCTTGGCATCGCAAATGCACATCTAAATAATCTTATTTAGGATTTCTGCCTCTACTACCTGTATCTCAGATAGCCAAGTGGAAAAAGCTATGCAATTAGTTCCACTCAGCTATCCAAACCAGTAAATGTCATTTTTTTCAAATATTACCCAACTCTCCTTTAAATGTTGCTCTTGAATCTGCTTCCACCACTCTTTCAGGCAGAAAATTCCAGATCATAGCAACTATCCTGTGTATTGGAGTTTAATGCTTGAAATCTTCAAAATAACATGTGTGTACAGTATGGTTAACTTAATAATACACTCCAGAAATGTAAGCAAACTAAATTTGATACTCAGCCACATAAGATGATATTAGAAATAACCAAAAGCTTGGTGAAAGAAGTAAGTTTTAACCTTAAATGGAGGAAAGCGTGGTGGGTGGGTTCAAGGAGGGAAATCTAGAGATTAGAGCTCACACAACAGATGACACAATCAACATATTCAATGAGGCATAAAACTTCTGAAGATGTGTCTAAACAGTCATATTAATTGAAAAAGCTATCTATTAAAATAATTTCTCTGGCATGTCTGTCACCAGTGATTCTAGATTTCAAGAAACAACCTACATTAAATATTTATTTTTCCATGTCTTCTGTAAACAGCTGTTGTAAAATGAGTTTCTCTTATTAAAACAAAACAACTTTTGAAGATCAATGGAAATTGCTTAGATGTCCTCTGAGTGACAATGACAGATCTATTTTCACTCTCTCAACCCAAGCCAAATAATGTTTATTTTCTCTATCGGTGTGTAAAATGCAATTTAAATTAATCAGGTAATCACTGTATATAGGATTATGTCATTGTGGTGAGCTCCTTCAACAGCACTTCCCAAATTTTATCATCTAGGTGCACAAGAGCAATAGGAAGAGCACTACCTGCAAGGTCCCCTCCAAGCAGTTTACTAATCTGACTTGGAACTCTTTTGTTATTCCTTCACTGTCACTGGGTCAAAGTCCTGCAAATCCCTCCCTAACAGCACTCTGAATGTAGCTACAGTCCAAAGACTGCAGCATTTCAAGAAGGTAACTCATCACACCTTCTCAAGAGCAATTAGAAATGGGCAATGTACAGTGGTCTAGCTAAAGGTATGCATATCCCCTAAAAGAAGAAAATAAGTACAAACTTCACACTGTATATAAAGCACTGCATTTGTAGATACGATTCAGCTGATCCAGTTACAGAAGTAAGGGGTTGGCGGGGGTGAGTGACTGTCTCCAATGTGAGGCATGACTGGAACTGATAATCTAAAAGACATGACTTTCAAATCCCACCATCATACTCTGAGAATTTGAATTCAATTAAAATGATAATACTGCCAGTTAGCTGTTAGATTGTCATAAAAATATAATGGGTTTGCTGATGTCATTGAGAAAAGGAAATTACTGTCATTATTGCATATAGGCTGCACAGAATTGACTCTTAAGCAGTTCAGGGAAACATACAATAAACCATATAATGAACCTTTGCTTTGCCAGAAATGTCTAGATTCTGGCCATTATTTTTTTAAAATACAATGACCCTCGTATTTCTGAAAGCTAGTTTAATGTTTCAGAAAAACAAATCTTCACCACAGATGGAAATATTTCAGCAGGAGGTGGTGATTTGCCTCCGAGAGCCAGTTCTGCCATTCAAAAAACTCCTGGCATTACTGAGAACAAACTTAATTTACTCGCGTTTGTTTAATATTCTTGATACCTTTGGTGAACAGAAATCTATCAATCTAAAAATTACAATTGGATTAGCATCAGTTGCAGTTTGAGTAGGAGAATCCAAAGCTTATCATATTTTCCTTCTGCTTCCTAGTTGCACTCTTGAAATATCAAGCTCTTTTCTTTTTACTATTTCCCCTTGTGCTCAACTCCAGGCAGAGCAGAAATAATTTCTCTCAATCTACCCTACCTGTTCCCCTAACTATCCTGAAAACTTTAATCAAATTATCCCTTCACCTCTAAATTCCAGGAAATACAATTCTAGTTTGTGTACTTTTACCTCATAACTAAACTTTTAGAATGCAGTTATCTCACTGATAAATCTAAACAGCACTCCCACGAATACCTCTATGAAAAATGTGATGCCCAGAACTGCACGCAATACTTCAGCTGTTTCTTTGTAGCCAGGCAAGGATTTGTATTGTGGAAAATGGTTTTTATCATCTTGTGTTTGTTTTTAGATACAAGGATCAGCATTCCACTAGTCTTTTTAATCATTTCCTTTACGTATCCATGGCCTTTTAGTCACCTATATGTCCCCTTGAAGGAATAAGTGAGGGCTTGTCTTCAGTGTAGCTGGAGCTGATAATCCAGATGATGTTGGTTCAAATCCCACCACAATACTTGGAGAATTCTGTACTTTTGTCGCAAAGTTGATGACCTCACATTTGTCTACATTGAAATAATTTGCCACAGATGTTCCCATTTACTTACTGTATCAATAATACTTTTTAACTTCATGCTTTCATTCATGCTGCCTACAATATGGATAATTTTGTATCATCAACAGATATGGATTTATGATTTTATATTCATCCAATGGGGTCATTATGAATAGAGTGGATTTTGAGTTCTCAACACAGATCCTTGCCGAACATCATTGGGAACACGCAGCAAATTCAAGTACCTCCATTATCCTTAGTCTCTGTCTCCTGCCATTCAGCCAGTTTTGTAGCCAGGTCCATAATTTGCCTTCAGTCCCATGAAGCTCATACAAATACAGGAATTAGGAGCAGGGTAAGCCATTTGGCATCTCAAGCCTGCTCTGCCCTTCAATAAGATAATAGCTGATCTGATTGTGGCCTCATCTCAACTTTGTCTATGATTAAGTTGTTCAGTCATGCAGAGCTTGAGTATTGCTGAAAAAGAGACATGTTTATCAAAGCTATTCCTCTTGCACTCATCAGGACAATTCACATGAATACCAATTTAAGGGAAAACAGCCATTTGTATTGAATGTGAGATAATGCCAATTGGTTGGGCTGTGGTTAGTAGGGGCATTACCATTGAGGATGCACCAGTCCATACTGATTGACAGTTAACTACCAGATTTTGTCTGAATTTTAGAACAGGTAGGTTGCCTCTGATTGCTCAAGACATTGCCATAAGAAATGAACACATGAATGGCTGTTACTATTTTGTTGAGTTGAAACAGGCGCAGTGCATGATTAGATTAGATTCCCTACAGTGTGGAAACAGGCCCTTCAGCCCAACAGGTCCAAACCGACCCTCTGAAGAGTAACCCACCCAGACCCATTTCCCTCTGACTAATGCACCTAACACTATGGGCAATTTAACATGACCAATTCACCTGACCTGCACATCTTTGGACTGTGGGAGGAAACCAGAGCACCCGGAGGAAATCAACACAGACACGGGGAGAATGTGCAAACTCCACATAGACAGTTCCAAGGCTGGAATCGAACCTGGGTCCCATTACTGTGAGGCAGCAGTTCTAACCACTGAGCCACTGTACCACCCATGCATGTATATGTTTCTTCTGTCTGCAAAGAACAGGGCCCTGTATATTAATGTAGCTTTCAACACACACACATACGCACCACACCAAGAAATCGAGTGACAATTCAAAAATACTTGTCAGTGTAACTTTTCACCCACTCAGCATTATCCAGAAAATATCCAATTGTAACCTCATATCTAATGCTGGACACTGTAGTGCGAGTTTTGGAAGCATAGGTTGGTTGGGTATAGTCAGTATTTGCTTACTGTGAACAGCAGAAGACATATGCTGTTTAAGTGACCTACAGTCTTTAGGACAAACATTCTTTTACAAGGGATGCCCTCTTATATAAATCATAGCAGCAAGAGAAAACCATTCAGCCCCTTGGGCATGGTCTTTAATTCAATATGTTTTTGATTAGCTGTCTGCGTCAAATCCACTTTATGATCCATTCCTGTTATGCCTCAATTCCTTGAGATATCCAAAATCCATCTCTGCCTTGACAATGGAGCATCCATAGCCCTCTTGGATAGAGAATTCCAATGATTTACAACAAAATGACTCCTTATCGCAGTCATAAATTATCAACATCTTACTCTGAGAATATGCCCTGTTTACATTTGAAATAACACATTCTCTGTTTGTTACTCCAGTCACCTCTTTGTAAATATAATTTGCAGAGATGGTGGCTTTGTGGTCATGTCACTGGACCAGTACTGCTGAGGACCAGATTAAGGTTTTGGGGCTATGGGTTCAAATTCCACCAGTGCAGCTGGTTGAATTTAAAATCAGTTAATTAAATCTGGAATTGAACTATAGTTACAGAGATGAAAACCAGGAGACTAAAAATAAAATCATTTCACTAATGTATTTTTGGGGATGAAATGTGCTGTCCTTTTCTGGTCTGGCCTGCATGTTATTCCAGACCCACAACAATGAGGCTGACCCTGAAATGGTCAGCAAATCACTCAGAAGTTAGAAGGTTAAGGGATGATCTGATTGAAGCCTTCAAAATATTAACAAGAAAAGACATGGTAAGTAAAGATAAATTATGACCACTGGTTGGGCATTCTAGAACCAAGGGGCATGGTCAAAGAAATAGGACCAGACCATTCATGAGAGATATTAGGAAGCACACAAAGGGAGATAGATGTTTGGAATTCTATTCCAGGAATGGACATGGATGCCAGGATAAGTAGTTAATTTTAAATCTGAAAGAGAATTTATCTTAATGAAAAAGTATTAAGGGAAATGGGCCAAAGGTAAGCAACAAATCGTGCAATCAAATAATTTATTTTCTCAAAATCCTGAGACATCTACTACTGATAAATCTATATTGCCTCCCTTGCAGCATTTGAAAATGTTCAAGGCATTCAGTTCATAATTATTTAAGAATTGTGATTTGTGCACATTTGGAATTTAAGTATCAACGAAAGAATGTCAAATCATTGTTTTCGAGGACATTCTGCAAATAGTCTCACTTGTTAGTACCCCAAAACCCTTTCTGCGGCTGCGCGCCAGTATCTTTGTAAATAAATAGGGTTTATTCTGACACTCGGTGCGTTCTGGGTAAGAACATCAGCCATTGACATGCGAAGAGTCGCGGTAAGGTTCCCATTAATGACTGGGGTATAATGGTAATTATCTTGGGAGCAGTGAGTGTGGCATGGGACTAATAAGAAGTGAACCGAAACCAGGACCTCAGAGCCGCACGCAAGGATCGCGAACCACAAAAATGTGAAGTACTTATCTCCTGACTAGTCGTTCCAGGAGATTAATTCTGGCGACTTCAGTCGAACCCGAGACTTTTGTAGTTTAAGAAATCGGGAAAGCAGCCTAGACCGTTGGTAGATCAAAAACAAAAGCTCTTCTCTTCCGTCAATGTGACATAGCGCGCCTACTCTCAATGTAGTTACTGCTGTTTGTGCCCGTATGCAAAACCTGTCGCCTCTAATTACTAATTAAGTGTTCGGTTCGGTGACATTTGTTGCATTGCAAACACACATCACCAATGGGAACTGCGCAGAAAATGAGACTCCCGCCGAAGGGGAGGCTCTTGGTGTGAGCCTGTGGGCTGAGGTGCTTTGAGACACATTGGAACATAATCCCTCAACAGCACGATCACAAACATTAAGAATGCTTTTAAAAATATTCACGGAGGAAATTATCCCCAAGTGAGACAGAATTAAACGAGCCTTGCTCTGCAGTTCGCTGCCTGGGACTGCTGGAGGCTGAAATGAGAGAGAGAGAGAATGAGAAAAATGTCTCATTCTCCACTGCTGTAATAAGGGCTCTGAAGTGTTTAATTGACACTCCCTGCACATCATATTTTCAGAGTCTGAGCTTCAAGTCCGACATCTTTGACCTGGTAATGTGTCCAGTACCTTGGTGCCACCTTAACCATGTTCACCTCCTCACACTATTACAATTTACTGCAAGCTACCTGTCACTTCATATTACCTGCACATCAAAGGACAGCTGCAGACACCTGGATCACTGTTGTTCTTTCCACACCATTACTTCTGGCTATTATTTGAGAATTATCACATTATACTGTTGCCTTGAAACCTGTCAGACTCAAAACAAAACCTTATATAACTGTGAAGGGCAGAAGGGCGGCGATCAGACAAGCATAAAGTGCCAGTTATTTCATGATGCACATCACCACTCGACTTGACAGGGTATTTTATTTTTCAGGTGAAAAGTATTCCCCACTTTCACCAACTCTTTCCAAAGCAAAACAATTCAGAAGTGGAGAGGCTCTCAACTGTCAAGAATAAGTCAGTCATGTCAGCATTTCCTGTAATGAAGTCTAACAGCGTTTGTCCTGAAAAGATGTTGCCAGTCAAAGAAGTGACCTGTTCAACAGTCCTTAAAGGAAAAGTGTGCATTTATATAGCACCTTTCAGAAATTCATGATTCCCCAGAGAAGTTTACAGTCAATGAAATACCTTTTGGAGTCAATTATAGAAATGTAGAAAGGTAGATGACAGGAGCAGGAATGAGCCATTCGAACCTTCGGGAATGCTCCATCATTCCATATGATCATGGCTGATCATCAAGCTCAGTACCTTAATCCCACCCTTCCCGATAGATATATGTACCTCCTTCACGGAATGTTTTTGCATCATCCATTTTCTGTCGTCGTGATTTCCACAGGCTCGTCATTCTACGGGTAAAGAAATTTCTCCTCAACTCCATCCTCTTATCCTCTTATCCTCTTACCTCTTATCCTGAAACTACAACCCCTGGTTTTGGACACTCCCACCATCACGAACATTCTTCTTGTATCTGACCTGTCCAGTCATAGAGTCATACAGCAGTGAAACAGACCCTCCAGTCCAACTAGTCCATGCCGACCAAGTTTCACAAATGAAATTATTCCCGCTTGCCCGTGTTTCACCATATTCCTCTAAATCTTGACTTTGCATGTACTATTCAAACATTTTTAAAATGTAACCATACCTACATCTTTTGGCATATTATTGCACATGTAAACAAAAGTTGCCCCTTAGGTCTCTTAAATCTTCCTCCTCTTACCTTAAAAATGTCCCCCAGTTTTGAACTCCCCCTCCAATGGAAAAGACCTTTGCTATTAACCTTGTTTATGCC